>NW_026917478.1:0-25000 GCF_035046485.1 Aedes albopictus
AGACAGACAGACAGACAGACAGACAGACAGACAGACAGACAGACAGACAGACAGACAGACAGACAGACAGACAGACAGACAGACAGACAGACAGACAGACAGACAGACAGACAGACAGACAGACAGACAGACAGACAGACAGACAGACAGACAGACAGACAGACAGACAGACAGACAGACAGACAGACAGACAGACAGACAGACAGACAGACAGACAGACAGACAGACAGACAGACAGACAGACAGACAGACAGACAGACAGACAGACAGACAGACAGACAGACAGACAGACAGACAGACAGACAGACAGACAGACAGACAGACAGACAGACAGACAGACAGACAGACAGACAGACAGACAGACAGACAGACAGACAGACAGACAGACAGACAGACAGACAGACAGACAGACAGACAGACAGACAGACAGACAGACAGACAGACAGACAGACAGACAGACAGACAGACAGACAGACAGACAGACAGACAGACAGACAGACAGACAGACAGACAGACAGACAGACAGACAGACAGACAGACAGACAGACAGACAGACAGACAGACAGACAGACAGACAGACAGACAGACAGACAGACAGACAGACAGACAGACAGACAGACAGACAGACAGACAGACAGACAGACAGACAGACAGACAGACAGACAGACAGAAATAATGGTCTAATGGCCTTCGACCTAATAACTCTGCATCCTGTAAACCTTTGTCCCGAAGCATTCTTGATATTTCCTGAAACACCATGATACCTGAAATTCATTGAGCCCCTACGGGAACCTCGTGAAACACTTATGAGACCATTCTTAAATGTGCCAATGATTCTCAAAGCCTTCTCAAACTCGGTGAAACCCTATGTAGCTACTCCGATAGTCTCCAAGGTCCCTCCTGAAGCCTTCCCGAGCCTCTCTCCAAACCCAGTGAAATCCCCTTTATAATCCTCCTGAAACTTTCCTGAAACCGTATGAAATTTCCTGAAATTGCCCTGAATTTTCCCTGGAGTTCCTATGAAACCTATGAAAGATTCTTCAGGTGCTGTACTTGAATGAAAAATGTAAGCCATGGGCGGAGCAAGGTAAAACAGCAGTATAGGGAGCACGCCCTTCGGAATCGTAAAACAAAATCCAAAATAGCATAACTCTGCCACAAATCAATCAGTAAACAGAAATCACGAATAAAAAGAGAAGGGTCTTCAGAGAATTCATTATACACTGAAGCTTTAAAACAATGCATAAAAAGAGAGAGTATTAAGCTCTAGAAAAGGTCTATCTTCTGGGGGTTTGAAATGAGACTAACAGGGTCTCCTGGGATTTCCGGGAAGCCTAATCGGAGGAGGTTCAGGGGTGTTTCAGTGGAGTTCAAGGGGTGAGGAGTAAGAGAATTTAAGATATAGGCCTCTTTCAAGAAGTTTAAGGCACGCTTCATCAGAGATGATTTCAGGGGTTTCAGGGTGAGCTTGGGATTTGTTTTAGATTGATTAAATGATTGACACCTCCTTAAGCACCCTAAAACGCCCTGAGGCCCCCTTATGCCCCTGAAACACCTCTAAAATGCCCCTTGGATCTCCAGGTACCCCCATAAAACCCCTGAGATTTCCCCATGAAAAGCCTCTGATACCCCCTTAAAATGCCTATGTTTCTGAGACCCCTGGAACACCCCTGAAACACTCCTGAGACCACCTGAAGCGAGGCAGAAACCCCCAAGAATTTTCCAGGAATGCCCCTGAGATCCCTCGGGACCCGCTGAGACCTCCTGAATCGCCCAGGAACTCATATGACTCAAAACCAGTTCTTCAATGAAGTTTTTTTTGACTATTGGCTGTTCTTTTCATTATATTGGTCCGAAGATTTTACAAAGGGTCTCAAAATCTTGATATTCTTAGATATTCTTAGAGCGTTTATTTTCCACTAAGTGCTTTGGTTCTCTGCTGGTCGTGGTCGCTAGTTTTGGTTTTTGTCACTGGTCGTATGCTTCGTGACCGTACGGTTAGCGGCGCCAGCCGTTAAGGCATATTGTGGCATTTAGGCGTGTGGGTTCGATTCCCACTCCAGTGGGAGAAGACTATTGATCGAACGAGAAATTTTTCATTGGGCCAATAAGTGTCGTATATGTTGTCGGTTGTCTAGTGTTAGTTATGTCATAATAACAGCTGAAACCCCCTGAAGCGTTTCTGAAACCTCCTGGTGCCCCAAAAACCTCCTGAAACTCCTCTAAAACGTTCCAAAGACACACTGGAACGCAATTAATTTACTGTCCTTTTTCGGCCATACCAGTCGGCCAGTATGTCTGAAATAGACGTAAAAACTTGAAGTACAGTCACACCTCGTTATAACGTAACTCGATGTAACGCAACTTTCTCTGGTTGCTCAGCAGAAATTTCTGGAGGAATTCCTACACGATCAACTTAACGAATCCTAGTCGAAGTTTCTAGAGCTATCACAGCAACAATCCATGGTAAAGATCTCCTAGGAATTATTAAAACATCTTTAGAAAAAACCTGGAAACACCTCAGGAAAAATTCCTGAAAAAGTTCAAGCAGAAGTTCTTGGAAGAACCTCTGGAGGAATCTGTGGTTAAATTTTACCAGATATAGCTGAAAAAAAAAATCAATAATTTTCGAAAGCATAACCTGTGAAATACCTGAACGAATCCCAGAGAAAATCTCAGAAGGGTACTTCTAAAGAATTTTTGAAGAAATTCTTGGAGAAATAATAGAAGCCGTTTTCTAGAATAATCTGAGATGTAAATCATGTAGAAATTACATCAAATCTTGGTACATGGAATCTTGGCATATATTTCTTGAGCACCATTTGAAAGAGCTCAAGAGGTATTGTGCCATTTTTTTTTCTAAATGCTCCGTAAGGCATAACAGTAGCCTCCAAAGTAACATTTTGATGACCGATTAGTCTTGTAGAGGTTTTGAGAACCTTAATAAAACCGAATACTTTTTATTTTGGTTTTACGATGGTTCTAAGAACCTTTTCTAGACTTAGTTATTATCCGATGAATACATGGAATTTTAAAGAAAACTAACGGTATTGCAGTTATCACGTGTTTGCCCTTCAATCTAAACACCGTGAAAGTTTCGTTGCCAGATATCTTATAGGCATTGATAAAGACTTCACTTAAATTATTTTTTTTATTTGTATTTATGAGATTTTAGTCGCAGGTTCTAGATTTCTAGTTCATCTCGCGACCAACGCTTTATTTCGAAGGATTTTGTTAGTTTTTTGGAAGTAGGTTCGGTCCCATGATGGGACTTCCATCTCCTCGATGTAAAATGCATGTGCTTCAACCATCGCATAAGATCTTGTCTCTTATCTGTGGGGTCATATATATATATATATATAACCTTTCCGGCCAAAAGGGTTAGTGGGCTGTATCCTATTTAGCGGTTGTCCGTTGTCCTCTACTCTAAAGATAGCTCGACGAAAAAAATCGGTTGTATTCAAATCAGATTCAACCCTGACTGGGGTTGCTGCATATCCACGCGAAGAAAGGATCAACCTAGAGCCGATAGCTAGAGTGAGAAAGAGGCTACCTATTCAATCCATACATCCAGAGTTTCCTGCAAACCCTAGAGCCGAAAAGAAAGCCTCACGCCGTGCACAAACAGCCGGCATTCTGACATTTTCCGCATAATACAACCCCAATCTAGAGTGAAAGAGCGGGCGTCCAAATGGGGGGAAAACAAAACTCCACACACGTTTCTCGGCACGGCACACGTTCGAAATGGATCGGCGGAATGCGTTGTGCGCCTACAACTATAGACGAGGCGGCAGGATACGCAGAGGTGTATAGGACATCAAAACAGTAAAACTTCAACAACCAGAGGGAGCCCAGCCATGGAAAAACCGGAGCCCAAGCGCCAAGCATCAACACAATAGGATTTGGGGGGTGGCGAATTAGATTGTTGTTGCCAACACAGAACAACTGC
Source organism: Aedes albopictus (assembly GCF_035046485.1). Classification (NCBI taxonomy): domain Eukaryota; kingdom Metazoa; phylum Arthropoda; class Insecta; order Diptera; family Culicidae; genus Aedes; species Aedes albopictus. Next base: position 3,950 of record NW_026917478.1, read on the forward strand.
TATAAAACAGCAAAGGCAACAATCCGGGTGCAGCAGAGCAGCAGCATCAGCCAGAAGGGGTTGCTCTAACGTATCTCGTCTCTACCATCTCTCCAGCCTCGCCATACCCGGTTTTCCCAGCTTGTTACGAGTTTTTGGTTTACTCGCTCACTTTAATCTCCCCCAAATAGTATACTGCTTTTTGGAATGATGTGACCACTTTTGGTTCATCCAGATTTCGGAGTATAGTAACGAAATACCATTTTACGTTGTTCGAAATAGAATACATGGAGCGCTATTAAGTATCAGTTAATACAATGGTGCAACAAAGAATACCTTTATTATTAAACTTATTATCTACTTTTTCTTTTTCTTTTATTTACTTTTTCTCATTTTTTTTTCATAAATATTTTATTTTGAGACAATTTTCTGCATTGACAAGAATACACAAATCTTTTTTCTTTTTCACCAAGTCTACAATTTTAATAAATAAACGCTTAGTGAACTTGAAATAGTTACTTATGTGACATGGAGCAAAAACTTGGAAAAACGTGTCTTGCAACGAGTTACATACAACATTTTAAGAAATGAATTTTTCATTATGCAACTCATTTCAGTTGTATAATGAACCAGTGCGGAAAAGTTGGCATTTGTGATACTCAAATTAGTTGCATGAAATTGAAATTATGATTCTGAATTACATAAACTTTCTTTGTTAAACATTTTGCACCAAAAAACGACAACATTTTTGTTGCGAAGGCAATGAGGATACTGGACCTAAATTCAATGAATTTATTCTCAAGGTGGGATAAATTATAAAATTCCTAAAAACACAAATTCATTAGCATTCTTACTCCTCTGCGTAATCATAATGAGCTTACTCTTAGTGATCCAGCCTCAGATCGTAACTTTCGCAACAGTGTCCCTTGTCGGACGATTGTGGAACCCCTGTATTTATTAATAAACTTTAGGCCTTCTCTAAACTTTTTCAAGTGCTGCGGATAATGTTAATAATTACCTTTCAAACTGTACCAGCCAACGTCTTTTCTAGGATTAACTTGCAGGCCTCTTGCTCAACTATCAATTCCTAATCATATAGCAACAAGTTATAATGTCAACAAATTGCACCTAATCTTATACAGCATATGTATGCTCACCTTCAAAACTGTATCACCCAACAAATCTTAATTGAAACCGAATTCACTCTCAAGTGTAGAAATTATTGCGTACTCTAGGAAATAAATTCATTAAGTTAGTTAGGCTCAATATTAATATCTAAAACAGATTACATAATGTGCAGCGGCAACGTACTACTAAACAATTCGCAAGCAATGATGTAATATGATTGAAAACCGACAGTCTATTGTATCTTTGCTACCACGTTGGACGTCCCGCATACAGTCACTGGATCACCACCGTGTGTGTTACATAGTGGTGTAGAATTAGATGGGGTCGACCAGGCGTAGTTAACAATTTTCGTTCAACATGTATTTTTATCATTTCCGTCGAAATGAACTGTTCAGTACCGTATACCGGTGTCTAATTGATCAGCGGAGTGAAATTGATTACTCAGGTACTGAATTGTAATTCTATATTAGAATCTCTTAAACGTCTCTATGATCATTAACCTTATACCTTATCTCGTTCATAGATTTCTAGAGGTGAGTTGGAACTTTTCAATGTTTAGAAAACATTTATTTTCCCTTATTATCTTACTTAGTTGAAATTGTTGGTACTAAGTAGAGATTGCTACTAATAGAGTGTGCGGTAGTTCGGCAGCAGCAAAGTTTCGCGCGCTCGCTTTGCTACATTTTTGCGATTTTTTTTTTCCTTTTCCCTCTGCGGGGCTCCGAAGACGGGACGAGTGTGCGCGCGCCGTGGTTCGAGTCGGTTCCGAATTTTTCGCTTCCCTTCGGCGCTAGTTTCCAATACACTTTTAGTTGATAATAAATATTTTCTTTCATTTTTTGCATTTACACAAAAGAGTGAAAATGTTACTTCGGGTTCGCCGGTCGAGAAAAAATCCGGGCGCCGACAAGTGAGTCGCGTTCAGTGTATTTCTGTGTGGAATAGACTAAAGGTTTCTGCTCCCTAGTGGAGTGGAGACGCGCGATAGAATTTTCTTTTTGGCTAGTTCTTGCGTCGAAAAGTGGTCGGTTGTTAACGGCGGTTTGTGTCCATTGTCAAATCATATCACCAACCATAGGTGACTCCCGGACTGACAATGTACCTTACCCTACTAACAAAAAAATCCTTCCTGAGACAAACGTGGGGATGCAGCGATTCGTGGTCTTTATAACAACGTTTGTCTTACTAACATTCCCTTCCATCCTCGATGACCGTAAGGACGTGGCCGGCGCCGTTATTGACCTTATTAAAGTTGAGAGCTCTCGACCTGTGTACATTGAGAATAGTAAGCTAGTCCCAAGCCCTATTCATTGGTTCCTTGTGCAATTTCGATTGCTCTGGTCAATCACGGAGTAGCAACTACGAATTGTGCGGTCATCTATGCTCATGCTCATGCTCATGCTCACTAAGTAGAGATTGCTACTAATAGTAATGTAAACTTTAGGTATTCATATCTTTTTGGGACCTTGATTGTTATGTAATGTAGCTGTTGGAAACACCGATTCAAATTTGAATTTGATCCAAGCAAACATAGGTTACGGTAGGCTTGTCGGTTACTGGGCAACAATGAGCCGTTTGAATTGTGCGTGAAAAACCGTTATTCTGTAACGCTAAGTGTTAGAGAGAACACGTGTCGAATAAAAATCGTAAATTCGTTTGTAATTCTGTTTTTTTGCTGAACTATCATTCCGAGTTATTTCCGTCTAGCGTCCCCCGAAGCAACTTCTACACGAATTTGCACCTTTTAAGCAAACACAACAAGTCGTACTTTTTTATGTTTCTATAGAGATCAACCCAGTACCGTAAACCGGGATCAAATTGATCTTCGGTTCGAAATAAATGAGACGTTTTTTGTGAGATAGAGCATACTTTAAACAGTTTCCTTGCGAATATCGATTAGTATCTGATTAGAACAGCACGATACTTGTAAATGAAATTATTAAAATAATACTCAATCTTAATCTAACAGAAAAACGACTGATTAATTTGACCCCGAAACAGCCAGCACAAGAACGAAGAAATACAAATTTAGGTGCACCTGAAAGCCCCCCCCCCCCCCCCGAAAAGCCACTGAGACCACTTGAAATGCCGTGGAATCACCTTAAGTTCCGCTGAGACCGCATCAAACCCCCTCAAGCTCTCTGCAAGAACGTGGAAGCAGAGGAAAATTGTCTTATCTTGCAGAGAGCTGCGTGGTTCCAGGGTAGCATGTTGGGAAGAAGCACCAGTTTTGGTTTCGGCTCAGTTTTCCACGCCCACTAGTACATACTACATTCTTAAAACGCTTCGAAACACTACTGAAAAGCACTGAAACTACACTAAAGACCCTTCTGGAAACCTCTGAAACGTACCGGCATTCTCCTGAGACACCCCGAAACGTCTCTGAAAACTTCTGAGTTCTCATAAGACATCATGCATCTTTCTTAAAATCCCCTGAATCCCACGAAGCCCCCTAAAATTGATATCCCTTGAAACGTCTTTGAAATGCCCGAAACACCTCCGTAAGCCCCCTGAGACCTCCTCAAAGTCCAAGAGGTTCTCTGCAACGTCCCTTAAACGCCCGTGAAACCACATTGAAACCACCGAAACGCTTTAAAACGCCAAAAAACATCTGAAACGTCCTGAATCGTCCCTGAAACCCCCTGGAACCTACTTGAAAACGCCTGAAATCCTTTGGCAACTGAACAACCGCCACCGGGAATTCCAAATAGGTTTCAAGAGGTTTCATAGGCGTTTTCAGGGAGCTCTAGGGTGTTGTAAAGGAGGTACAGGGCGTTGGTTTATTTTTTTTTATTTGGTATTCAAATGCATGTAACTTAAGATAATCATCTTTTTTAATGTTGCAATGTGGTTCTTCATCTGGCACAAGGCACGTTTTAGGTGATTTCTGGGGGGAATTATGGAGAATCCAGGGGTTTCAGGGGAGTATTGGGAACTTCAAAGAGAAAATCCTGGGGTGTTTCATGGAATTTCAGTTGGTTTAAAGGTGGTTTCCGTTCAAGGGTATTTGAGAGGTTTCAGAATAGTTAAAGGGGTGTTCAAGGACGTTTCAGGTAATTTACAGGGGCGCTTCGAGGGACTTCAAGAGTTTCAGAGAGTTTTAAGAGGATTTCAGAGACGTTTCCGAAGGTTTTCGAAGTCGGAAAGGAGCGTTTCAATTGATTTGAGGGGACTTCAGGAGTTTTAGGAGGTCTCATGAAGTTTCAAAAGGGTTCAGAGAACTTTTAGGATGTTTCAGGCGTTTCATGGGGTATTCAGGCGTGGAGCTCCCTCAAACCCTCTGAAACGCCCTTTAACTCTTATGTGGCCGACAGGGTACCCGGGTACCCAGCGCCCATTCAAAAAGCACGGTGTAGAAAAAAGCAAAAAGTGTGTCGGACACATAACGGTTAAACCTCTTAAAACGCCCCTTGTAGGGCTTTCTACTCCCTCAAACAAATATAAAGCCTCCCTGAAACCCTTTGAATCACCCCCGAAAAGCGTCCAAAACACCCTGAAAGCATGAGCATGAGCATTGGTGGCCGTACAGCACGTAGTTGCTACCCTGTGATTGACCTGAGCTAACAAAACTCACAGAGAACAAATAGGTTTGGGGCTTGGGATGTGCCACCATCCTCAGGAACCGAGGAAAGGTAAGGATGTTAGTTCGACAGCCGTTGCTACTAGAGGTTGTATACTACTGGACCCTCCAGAGTTGTCACAGGAAGAAGTTTTGTTAGTAGGAAGGGGTTGTTAGTTGCATTGATCAAGGATTCACTTTGATAAGCGATGCGATCCATGCACCAGCCAGCCAATATGCATTGCTACTTGCCTTGAAAGAGATATATTGAAATAAAACCATGTGCCGACACTAACAGTGGCGGACCGCACCAACTTAGGAAAAATATTGACGCATAATTACTGATCAAATAAGTTTGGCTAGCACCGTAAGGTGGCGGACTGTACAAAAATACAGGAAAATTTAATAAAAATTAAACAATATAAATGGAAAATTGAGCTGACACTTAAAGTGACGAACTTTGCAGTTCTTGTTGAGTTAATATATGAAGGAGATTTTTAAACTAGTATATGAAAAACAAGGAACGAGCTCACCGATACACACAATACTCGGGTATCTATTGATCAGGCTTTATGAACAGAACTAAAAAGTATATATCCGAAGCCATTTTGAAAAACAAGATGGCGGACCTCAATCCAAGAAGGTGGTCACGGAATGGTTGTTGAGCTTTGATACCATGCAATATGGGTATCTATCGATCGGGTTTGATCAGTAAAAAGGTGAAAGCTGGGTAGTTGGTAGGGTAGATGAATAGTGTATAGCGTATGGTGAAGGATTAGGGTAGGGTAGAGGGTAGGGCAGCTGGTAGGGTTCAGAGTTAGAATAGAGCGTAGGATAGAGATTTGAGATAGAGGGTAGAGAAGACGGATAATGGGAGGCTCGCTCACATTTTCATCGATATTTCATTGTTGCTGTCAATGCTCACCAAAATGAATGTTTTGAAAATCTCAGCTTCCTAATAATGAGTTTAGATTTAAAATCGGTAGTTGCGAACATAGCAAAAATCGCTATTTAATGATAACATTCAAAATGGCGGTCAAATCCAAGATGGCTGCCAAAAACTTTAACTTCAAATGAATGGTTCAAATTGGTAAAGTTTCACTATATAAGTAACGTAAACGCCTTTACTTAAAAGATATCATAGGAGAAGAACGCGTGGAAAGGCCCCTAGTAAAAGAATGGCAAAGACAGGCCAAGAAAAGTTCGTTGGAATTCACCTTTGAAGTAAGTACGCATTTCTTTTATAAAAAAGAATGAAAGCAATCTGATGAGAAGGCCACCAATCCACATAACTCGAAAGAACCACTTGTTATGACGAGAATGAATAAGGTGGAAAAATTATAAGTTTAATCGTCAATAACCTTGACAATAAAAAAAGCGTTTTTTTAATAAAGGGAACATTGATTGATTGATTGATTTGTCTTTATTTAAGAGACTTTGAGCCCTTGGCTGCGAAGTGAACATCTCATATGGAGTATTAGCAGATTGAACATCAACATTTCTGTAAATAATAAAAAAAAACTCTGCAAGAAAAGGTACAAGTATGACAAAAAAGCTGGAAGCTTGACTTCGAAAAAATAATACCACCATATGGCCTAATGAACTTCGGCATAGACGGCCAAATGACCCGATACTCCTATATACCCTCTTGAATGAACTCCACTTTTCATGCTCTTATGTATTTCCATCCTTTTGTGATTGTGATCTCATGTACGTATATAGGTATTCCACATTTTTAGCCGGGGATGGGAACACTCACTTGCTATTTTCTCAGCTCAGAAGTATGCTATAAAACGTATATGGAGGACTTTTACCTTGTAATTTTATCTAAAAGTTATCCGAATAAAGTAAGGGTTGCACTCGCATATCAAAGTCTTGACATAGCTATGAGAGCGACTCTCCACGACGTGAGTCCTTACAACTCTTCGCAAGTGAGTGTTTTCATCTCTGGTTTCAGTTTTTGCACTGTTCAGATTTTTGAGACTCAGTAATGTTCCTTGGGAAAAGTTTCAGAGGAGATGAAAGGGGTTTTGAGGATGTTCCAAGAGTGTTTCAGGAGTGCTTATAGAGCGGGATTCTATATAACACTAAAAGGCGTTCTTGGAGTTCCTAAAAAGTTTAATTTCAATTTCATTTTCAATGTACCCTCCTCAAATTGATTGATTTGTCTTTATGAAAGAGACTTTCAGCCCTTGGCTGGTTCGTCTCTCTCCTCAAATCTCATCACTAGTACTGTATAGTGAACTACTTTGAATGCAATAAAATTCCATTTAGTAATGTTATTCAGAGGTACTTTTATAGAAATTACTAAAAATGGGTTCTACCCAAAACAAAGTGTATATTAGCATAGATCAAAAAATCACTGCTTATTCGATTCGTGATCAGATTCTATGCCTTCTTCCAAAATTTGAGCTCACTTGGTCGAAAATTGAGACTACACACGTCCTTCGAAGTGTGTATGGGAATTACAATGGAAAAACGATGTGCCCTAGAGGGTCAAATTTTTCACACCTTCAAACTTTTTTTCTCCAATTCTCCGTGACATATCAAATTATCAATCCACATGCAAAAATAAGTCTTCAGTCCAAAAATGAGCCAAATTGATAAAGATTTAAAGGTGTATCAAATCGATTTTGTGTTTTTTTTAACCGTTTTCACAGAAATTTACTCAGAAATCCACAAAATTGCTCCGAATAGGTACCGAAAATACCGTTAAAATATAGTTAGAACAATACTCTACAACTTTGCCGAAGACACTCCGGTGTTTAAATTGCGTATTTCAAAGTTACTCAACAATTTTAGTTGAAAAATCACGAAAAAACATGATATTTTTACGATTTTACATATCAAAGTCGTGTAATTTTACATTATTTTACGTGACTATTTTGATTAGCTATTACTCCTTTGTATAACGAATATTTCGTCCATACATCGTTTTTGTGTAGGAATTCGTTTTCATTGACTTATTAACAAAAGTATGTCACGTTGATACTAAAAATCGCATAGAGTTGCCAGCAGTCTGCACGAATCAAAACAAAGTTACCCATGATCAAGACGTCATTCCATCGTATAGGGCACTGCATTATTTTGATTTTGTATGGGAATTTGACGTTTCGTGGCCTTGTTGTTTACAAAATTTCTGGAAGAGAAGGAGAGAATTTGTCTTTTGATTTAGGTATCAGAAATGGTGCAGATGATAAGGCTCGAGCCTGTGGATCAGAAGGTCCCAGGTTCAAGCTCAAATATATGATTAACTTTTTTTTCTTTCTTTGTAGCAGTTAGGTTGATGAATCTGTCATGATTTACACGCAATCTCCCAAATAATAATGATCGGGGCCTGCCAATTAAGCCCATTCCAGGACTAGCTAGATATTTAGTATACTTGTTGACAAGAAACCGTGTCGACGTGATCAGCTGGGCGAAATATTGAACATCTGTTTGATAACGATCGATTTAGCTAAAACAATTCAATACGATGAAGGAACTGCTTCTGGATGCAACATTTTTTCAGACAACTGTGGGTGGAGCTTACTTCTATCTACCCACAAATCAGCACAACTACACAAGGAAACTTCATTCTTACTATGCACTCTACGATTTCGAAACAAGGCTATGATGTCAAATTGCAACGAGATTCATTTCCATTAACTTATAGCTGGATCGAGATGCAAAAAATCCTATTCAGGACTCGAACCTTGAATCTTCGAATCGACAATCTCATGCTCAGCCATCTGCACCAATTTGAAATTAATGCAGATGAGACAAAGAAGAGTAATGACGTTTTAATCATGGGTAACTTTGTTTTATATTGTGCTGGCAACTCTGTACAATTTTTAGCATCAACGTGGCAAACTTTTGATAATTAGTCAATGAAAACGAATTCCTGCACTAAAATGATGTATGGACGAAATGTTCGTAACACATAGGAGCAATAGCTCATTAAATAAGTCACGTGAAACAATGTAAAATTACATTACTTTTACATGAAAAATCATAAAAATATTGTATTTTTTCATGACTTTTTAACGGAAATTGTTGAATAACTTTGAAATACGCAATTTAAACACCGTAGTATCTTCGGCAAAGTTGTAGAGTATTGTTCTAACTATATTTTAACGGTATTTTCGGTACCTTTTCGGAGCAATTTTCTGGATATATGAGTACATTTTCGTGAAAATGCTCGAAAAAACACAGAATCGATTTGATACACCTCTAAACCTTTATCAATTTGGCTCATTTTTGGACTGAAGCTTTGTTTTTGCATGTGGATTGATAATTTGATGTGACACGGGTAGGTCAAAAAAAGTGAACAGGTCTAGTATGTATATACTTGGGGAAGGGATGTCTCGTTTCAGAGAGCGAATGATGGCGCTTAAGCCTAGGCTTTTAAGCCTGGACAAAAGGCTTCAATTCCTTTGCCCCATCCCAGGAAGAAGAGCCTCGACGAAATGACATTAACTTTCTTATCAAAGTCACTTCCAACGTATTTATTGGATATTTATACTACATACTGTACAGAGCGGTTGGTACTGTTGGAATATAGTAGTGCCAGCCCCCTGGTACGATGAACAGTATGACAGCAGCATCAGTTAATGATTGTGATGATTGTTTTTGTAAGTCCTAGAGTGTATACGTTGATGAGAGATGACAAAGCTTATAGCCGATGTGTGTATTGTTTTGTAAATAGTCCGTACTAGTTCGTTAACGAATAAACATGTTATGAATAATCGGCGGTTTAGTTTTTCTTCGCTGTATCACGAATCTCGCGACGGTGGGAGTTTTCCGGTCTAGGAGTTTGTGTTGCCCACCGTGTTCGCTGCGCTAACAGGTACGAGATGTCCCCTTTCTTTAATTTTATTGTACTAATAATAACGCTGCACAGTAGGCCTGGCCGCTTTAATTCTTGTACTACATCTCTGATGTGCTGCAAGCATTAATAATGTCAAGAAAAATGATAGAAGTAGTCGATTCTATCATTTTCCATGATTCTTTCAATGAATGGCTGTGTATGTGTAGACTAGACTGGACTACACTAGACAAATATTGTATGTTTCGACTATAATTAAGTCGCATACCAGTAGTGCATACCATAAATCGTATAAGATATCGCTACAAGTCGCAGAGTGATATATTTGTCACACCAATGTACGTACATATATCGTTTATGTGCCCTAAGCAGTACGTGTAACCCGGTCATAAACTTCACTATACGTGCTAGTTGGTTGTCTGATAATCCATATTAGATTTTGTCGGAAAAATTTTTGATTTCATATTGAAAACTTACTTCAAAATTTGAATTTCTTTAAATGTGAGACAATATTTTCATAACGGTTTGCAGTCATACCATCTTTCGAAGTGGTGTAGAAAACTCAGTCAATGGTTCCCGGTGTTCCAGCCCCAAAGCCAGGCCCGAAACTCCATTGTCGCCGTCGTTGCGTTGGGGGGTGGGGAAGAATGCACAAAACATCAAATATTTTCCCGTCGACTCCATTGTGTAGTCGAGTTATTTTTAGAGTAAATAATCTGACATTGACACTCACCCACGCTGTTTCCGTATTTTCTTTGGCACTTTTGGTTACTTTCTCGGTGCGTTCTCGTCCTGGTGCTTCTTCGCGGCGATGATAGACGGTTTTTCTTTCTTTCTTTCGGGAGGGTGATTTTTCTTCTACTTTCAGACGATTGCTTTCGACTCTTCTCAGGGGGGTTGCAGCACGTCGAGGGGAGTGAGTTTTGATTCGTCACCCCTCCTCTGGTGTAATAACACTTATGTTAACGACGACAATCTCCGTATTGACGGATGATTTATCAGGGGGGAATTGAACACAAGCACTTGACGAGACGGGGAACGAGGGCAGGGGGGAAAATCCTCCTCAACACTTCAATCTCGACGCTGGAAAACCACCGCGCCGCCGTCTGTCTCACCTGAATCTAATTTACGACTTAACGCATCCGTGGAAAAGCAACGCCAAAATCCTTTTAGCGCAAAATTAGCATAAATCAACCGTATCACAGCGAATCACCGAGGTGAAAAATGCGACTAATTTGCCGGTTGTAACACGTCTCTCTCAGCGCGGGCCTTCCGCTCAATCACTTCGCCACCGTGTTTTACATCCACTTGAAAGCCCTCTTCAATTCACCGGTGGCGGCGGAAACACTCACACAGGTACACTCGGCAATCAGCCAATTTTGTTTGATTTTTCCAATAAATTAGCACAGGGAAGAAATCCAATCCAACAACAGCACTCGCGTCTTGTCGTCGCGAGAGAACACCCGGAAAATACACAGCTTCCGCATCCGCGGCACAATACAGTCTAGTCTGTCTGGTTGTATCCGTCTTTTTTGTTCCGCTTTTTTCCGGCCGGCTTTCTCACGCCACGAACGGATTCGGATGCCACTCGGGTATTTCCGAGAGTCCTCTCCAGGCTGTTCGGTGTGGAGATGATGATGGTAGTTGTATCCTTCCTGAGCCTGCTCTCCGCCGGACTCTTTCGAGAGGATGCTGAAATCTGCTCCTGGCCAGAGAGGAAGGATGCTACCGCACGAGATCCGACTCTGAGCAGAGCATGCTCTTGTTGAGAAAAAGATGGAAATTAGGGGAAAATGAAGGGATGCTGATTGAGATCCTTGATGGCAGGTGGAAAGAGGGTACTCAAAAGCTGTCAAAAAGAGGGAAATTTGAGTCATCAATTTGTCATATAAGAAGTGACTCAGACAGGTGTAGTTCGAACGCAAGGAATGTGATCTTCAACGTGGACTAATAAAAAAAGATTCTGCATTCCAAATTTTGGCTTCCAATGTCATATAAGCTACAAGTTTCAGTCCCTTAGTTTTTACGTCTTATTAACGTCCCCAATCAGACAAACCCTGCTTCTATGCTCAAAGAAGTGGAGAATTTCTTTTACAAAAAGTTCCTGGACCAACCGGGAATCGAACTCGTCACCCCCAGCATGGTCATACTGTCATACTCACGCTTTTAAGGGTGTCCGGCCATTTGGCCGAATGCCGTTTGGCCGAATTATGTTCAAAAGAATTCGGAGGAAGTTTTTGACATTCCAACTACCAATATGATCATCAGAAATATTTCCTTCTTTTAATCATAGTCTATTCCAGTGATTCCCAAAGTGGGCGAAAACGCCCCCTTGGGGGCAAAAATGACATCGAAGGGGGCAAAAATTTTAAAATTAGAAATTGGGGGGCGAAAAATTCAACAAGGGAGCGATTTTCCGAAAACCATTTCATCTAGAGTGATTTTGGGTATTTTTTCACAGTTTCGGTCTCTTCGTCAAGAGGTGTTTTTGTCAATAAAATTGTCTGGAACTTGTCGAACAAATCAGCTCGATTGGAAAAGTTTTGATGTCAATTTGGGATTTAACAGGTTTAATATATCATCCTATGACAAATAGAACACAGTTACCAAATAATAGTATAAGTTCCCTTTCAAGGGGTTTTAAATATTTTCAGAAAGATTCATTATGAAAAACTTATCTTAACTCAAGTGCAACTATTTCAGAGAATTTAATCATGTGCTTTTTCTGAGTTATCAGCCATTAAGTGAAAGCTCTTCAGATCTCTTTAAAATAGTTTTCGTTTTTTGTATGGAAACACAGAAAGACCTATATTCTTTAGTTGTGAATAACTTGAAAAAGTCACGAATTACAATTGCGAACTATCAAATAACATCAAATTTAACATAATGAATCTGCTTAATGCACTTAATACTTGAATACATGTTTGAAATTTTTATATTTATGTAGTAGGAAAACATCTTACACATTTTGTTATCTGGCAAGTTTGCAACAATATGTTTTGATACATTCTTCATGTTTAAAGAAATACGAAACTTGTCTGTCCTTAATTTGTCTCAGATGTGAATTCAAAGCGCGATTTTTTTTCTTAAGGCATTCATATATTCCAAGATATAGGGAAGCTCTGAAAGTATTTCGATTCTAGCAGAGTTTTTTAAGCTTCCTGTATTTTGAGATTTTCTGATGGAATTTTAAACCAAATTTGGATTTTAAGATTGTATTTCAAATGCTTCCTCTTTCTTTGATTTTACAGATATCCCGTTATTCGAAGTTGATAATCAAGATGGCATTTTAAGCCTACATATTTAGTAAAATAGCTGAAATTTGCCACTCTACTTGAAAAGTTTTTGATTTATTATTTGGCATATTTATTACGGAATTATCTAATTTTCGGATAAGTTTCAATCTTTGTGGAACTTTTGGAGTTTCTGAGAAAACCAAGACGACTAAGAAAACTGAATCCTAAGACCTTACTTTCAATCTTCCTTCTTCGATATTTAAGAATAATTATATTTAGTAGGCCGATACAAATTTTATTTTGACTTTTTGTCTCCCCCCCCTTTAAAAATTTTTGGCTGGATTTTGCATTTTGAGGGGGCAGATAAAAAAATATTTATCAAAATTTCGAGTCTTGCTCAAAATTCTTTAACAAATCCGATGAGTTTTTAATATTTTTCAAAATAAATGCTTTATTATTTTTATCCCCCCCCTCGACCAGTCAAAGAGTGGTGGGACAAAAAGTGAAATAAATATTTGTAACGGCCTAATTACATTTCCTTAATTCTACCAAAAATATGGTTCTGAAAGCTATTTATTCACGATTTTGTGTTATACATCTCTCTCTCTCTCTTCTTGGCGTAACGTCCTCATTGGGACAAAGCCTGCTTCTCAGCTTAGTGTTCTATGAGCACTTCCACAGTTATTAACTGAGAGCTTCCTCTGCCAATGACCATTTTGCATGCGTATATCGTGTGGCAGGCACGAAGATACTCTATGCCCAAGGAAGTCAAGGAAATTTACTTTACGAAAAGATCCTGGACCGACCGGGAATCGAACCCGTCACCCTCAGCAAGGTCATGCTGAATACCCGTGCGTTTACCGCCTCGGCTATATGGGCTAAAATGTTATACATTTTGAACTGAATATTGAATGAAAATGTTATAACATTTTTCAAAACATTGAAAAAATCAATAAAATACAGTGAAAATAAGAAGGTTTTGTTCGAGTGACCTACAAAATAGACAGAATTTGTAGATTTTAATGCAATACCAAACTTTCAGATCTTATTTAGAACAATGCAGACGTAGGGGGGCGAAAATATTTTTCAACAGCTTCAAGGGGGCGATTGCTCCGACAAGTTTGGGAGCCATTGGTCTATTATTTCTAGTTTTGACGTTCAGGGATGAGTTGGCGTTGAACCTGTCAATATTTTATCAAAGATCATAGGCTGTTCTTTCAAGTTATACTGATGCGAGAAATAGTGACATGGTCACTTAAGTTCACATTTATTTTCGGCCGAACGCATTCGGCCAAATGGCGTTCGGTCAAATGACACGGAGCCCTTTTAAGCTGTGGCTTTATGGGCCCCAAAAAGTGTACTCCTCTTTGATTATTTAAAAAAATCTTTAATTAAGCCTTGCATGATTTGATTTTTCAGTAATATGTGCAAGGATTTTTTCAGAAGTGTCTCTTGATTTTTTTCAGAAAGTTCTTCAAGGATTCCATTGAAAAATCATTCAGAGATTCCGTTTGAAATTCTTCTGGATTTTCAAATAAATCTTACAAAAATTAATTAGGCAATTTCTCTAGGGCTTTATCAGAACATTCGACCTAGGATTTCTTCAGAAAACCATAGGAATTCTTTCACGAATTCATTTAAAAAACTCTCATAGAAATGATTTTGAAATTTTCTTCAGAGATTGCCTGAGAAATTTTTCTTGGGATTCTTTCGAAAACTTCACATGAGATTCCTCCCGGCATTTCTAAAAACATCTTTGGGTAATTCTTGCAAAGATTGCAAAAGGACCACAAGCATCCTTTTTTTCTTATTTTTTTTAAAGTGCTGAATGGATTTCAGGGATTTGCAGATTTATTTTTCAAATAAGCTTTCATGATGCTTTCCGGGGATTTCTTTGAAATAAGTGTACAGTTTCTTCCTGAAGTTTCACCAAGTATTCCATAACAAAATCTGTCATGGATTGTTTATGACCACCTCCAGAGATGCTTGCAAAAACTGCCTTCAGAAATTCCTCCAGGTATTTTTCAAAAAATAAAAACATTAAGGGATTTATTCCAAAATTTCCATAAATGGATCTTTTCCAAAAATCCCCTCCTTCAGAAATTTCTCGAGGAAATCTTTTAGAAAATTATCCATGAATTGCTTCAAAAAATCCTCTAGGATTTCTTTTACCAATTTTCTTCAGAGTTCCACTAGAGAATTATAAAAAAAATTTCTGAAGGGATTCTTCGAAATTTCCCTGCATAGATTTCCCCAGTTTTTGTTCTAGGGTTCCTTCAGAAATATCTCAGGATATTCTCGAAAAATTTTTCCAGATGTTGGTTCTTGACATTAGGCATGGGACTCGATTGAAAATTTTTCAGAAATTCTTCAAAGGATTGTTTCATACCCGAGCAGGAGAAAATAGCTGAAGAATACCAAACTCAGGTATGGAAAACCAAATACCTACAACCTGAATAAGGTATTAAGAAGCCCTGCATAAGAGGTAAAATACCTATACGCTAAAACCTCTTTTTATGCATGTTATTTATATGCACTTTTAATTTATGCACCTTTTTTATGCCCTGCATAGAAATAGGGAAAGCTACTCAGAACCAATATTGGACATAAGAATATTTAATAATGACTGGAACTATTGCGACGGTGGCCAAGGGGTGTTTACAGAGGAGAGCAAAGGAAGGTTGCAGGTTCGTTTTTGGGTGTTTCCGACGATCTCATTTGCGGTACATGGGGTCCGAGTGGGTCTTAAGGGGGTTTCGGAGTCATTTTAGAAAGTCTCAGAGCATTTTACAGGGTGCGGCAGGAAAAAATGCGAAAAGTTCAAGGCACTATTACACGCTAAATATGGGATATGTATGACTATTTTTTCATGACAGTGTATCAGTCAATGTCTATATTCTAGCACTGAAAAATAAAAATGAACATATTTGATGTTTAACATGTGATAATGTAGGCCTAATAAGCGGATATCAATAAACTGCGCGCCCAATGATCATTAAACAAAATGACTATAATAGTTACAAAATTAGCTCAAATTCGATGAACAACCAGACCACACTGATCCAGAGCCATGTAGTTTCACATACCAGATGTAATAAGTACATATATTTGATGATATTGTAGAGAAAATCAAAAATTTTGTTTTATCAGATGCGAAATTTAGCGACCTGTGCGATTTTCAGCGGTTTGAAAATTCTGGTTGTCTTCATCTTCAGGCGCCGCCCTGTAAAGGTTAGTGACCAAAATGGGAATTTTTTTAATTAACTTTTCAGAAAACTAGCCTATTATAGATCATGGAACGTTGAAACATAGATTGGTTAATGTCAAATGGACGAAAAAGAGGTTTGAAGTTGAAAAACACTTTCGCATTTTTTCCTGCCGCATACTGTAGGCTGGCTTCAGAGGCGTTTTTAGGGGTTTTGGATTAGGAAGATTTTTTGAGGGCATTTCAGGAAGTTTTAGACCATTTTCGGCGTGATTCAGAGGCGTTACGGAAACGTTACGAAGGAGATTTCGGGGTGTTCGGAGCTTCTCAGGTGCGTTACATGGGGTCCGAGGGGGTTTAAGGGGGATTTTGGAGATATTTCAGGACGTTTCAGACCATTTTCCGCGTGATTCAGAGGCGTTACGAAAGCGTTACGGAGGAGCTTTTGGAGGGTGGAGGATGGGGCCTCCCAGGCAGGTCCGTTACATGGGGTCCGAGGGTATATAAGAGGGATTTTGGAGGCATTTCGGGACCTTTCAGAGCCTCTTCGGTGTCATTCAGAGGCGTTACGGAATTTTGAGGCATTTCAAGACGTTTCAGAGCATTTTCGGGGGATTCAGACGCGTTACGGAAGCGTTACGGAGGAGTTCTCAGGGGTTTCGAAGCCTCTTAGGTGCGTTACATGGGTCCCCGGGGGGTTCAAGGGTTTTTTTGAGGCATTTCAGGAAGTTTCAGAGCAGCTTCTTAAATACCTTAAAACGCCCCTCAAACCCCTTGCAACGCCTTTTAAAGGCTCCTGAGATCCCTTGAATTGCCCCTAAAGCCCCTTGGAACACCCCTTAAACCCACTTAATACTTTTGAAATACCCCAGAATTCCCCGTAATCCCAAAAAAAACAGCAAAAAATCTTGACAGAACACCCTTAAAAAGCTTCTCAAATCCCTCGAAACAACCCCTTAAACCGCCCCTGAAGCCCCTCTTGGAACCCCCTTTTTGCGCTCTCTGGAAACTGTCTGGAAACCCCCTTAGCCCCACCTCCACTTCCGCTGAATTCCTCGAGGAACTCCAGGAGGAATTTGCGAGGATCTACTAGAGGAATTCCCGTGGAACTCCTGAAAAAAAAAATCCAGAAGAACTTTAGGAGGAATTTCTGGATAAATTCACGAGGAACTCCTGGAGGAAATCCGAAGAATCTTCCTTAGAAACTCCTGCTGGAATTCCCGTGGAACTCTTATGAAAATGCTGGATGAATTTTATCCATGAGGAATCAATAGAGAAATTCTCGAAAAAAATCCCGAAGATTTTAGTTGTGAAAATCCTGGAGAAATTCCTGTGGAGTTGGTGAAGGAGTTCCTCAACACCTGCTAGAGTGTTCCAAACAATTCCTCAAGCAGGTGTTGCGGAACACCTGGAGAAATTCTGGAACTCGTACAAATATCACTACCCTGGAGACCCTGGAGAGATTTCTGGAGAAGTGCTTAAAAAACGGTAAATGTCTGGGGAACTGCCTGGTAAACTCCTGGATGAATTGCCATAAAATTTTGTTTGAATTTCCCAGAAAACCCTGACGGAATGCTCAGGAAATTCCTGCAGAAGTTCTGGAGGAAATCTTGAAAGAATTATTTGGGAAACTCTTGGGTGAATTCCCAGGAATATCTTGAAAGAATTTCCACACAAAGTTGTGGAGCTTCCCGGAAAATTCTTGATACATTATTTGTAAATTCTAGTAGGATTTCCTGGTGGCATTATGAAGGAATTTACAGTGAAATTCTAAAGAAATTGCCACGAACATCATGGAGGAATTCTCACATAATGCTGCATGAATTTTTGGGGAACATACAAATTCACCCTGGGAATTTCGTGGTGATTCTCTAGAAATCTCGTGTTGATTCCCCAGCAATCTCCTGTAGATTCTCCTTGGAATCTCGTACAGATTCTTCCTGGAATCTCGTGGAGCTTTCACTGAAATCTTGTGGAGATTTCTCCTGGAACCTCGCGGAGTTTCCCTTTGAAATCTCGTGAAGATACCTCCTGGAATCTCGTGGAGATTCTCTCTGGAATATCGTGGAGATTTTCCCTGGAGTCTTGTGGAGATTGCCCTGAAACATCCCACAGATTCTCCTGGAATCTCGTAAAGCTTCCACTGAAATCTATTGGAGATTTCCCTTGCAATCCCGGAGTTTCTCTTTGAAATCTCTTAGAGAGGAGAATCCCCCTGGAATCTCGTCGAGATTCTCTCTGGAATATCGTGGCGATTCTCTGTGGAATATCGTGAAGATTCTATCTGCTATCTCGTGGAAATTCTCTATGGAATCACGTGGAGATTCTCTCTGAAACCTCGTGGAGATTCTCTCTTGAATCTCATGAAGAATCTCTCTGCAATCTCGTGAAGAATCGCTCTGGAATCGCCTGGAGATTCTCTCTTGAATCTCATGAAAATATCCCCTGGATACTTGTGGTGATTCTCTTTGAAATCTCGTAGAGATTCACCCAGGAATCTTATGGAGATTCCCCCTGGAATTGCGTGGAGATTCTCCAAGTATCGCATGGAGATTTCCCCTGGAATCGCGGAGTTTCCTTTTGAAATCTCTGGGAGATTCTCTCTGGAATCTCGTAGAGATTCTCCCTGGAATCTCGTAGAGATTCTCTCTGCAATCTCCTGGAAATCCTCTCTGCTATCTCGTGGAGATTTTCTCTGGAATCTCGCAGAGATTTCCCCAGGAATCGCGTGGAGATTTCATCTGGTATCGCGTGGAGATTCTCTCTAGAATCTCTTCAAAAACTTACCTGGAATCTCGTGGTGATTCTCATGGAGATTCTCTCTGGAAACTCATGGAGATTCTCTCTGGAATCTCATGGAGATTCCTTCTGGAATCTTGTGGAGATTTTCCCAGGAATCGCGTGGTGATTCCCGCTGGAATCTCATGAAGATACCCTCTGAAATATCGTGGAAATTCTCGCTAGAATCTCTAGAATAGCGTGGAGATTCTCTCAGGAATCGCGTGGAGATTTTCCCTGGAATAGCGTGGAGATTCCCTCTGGAATCTGATGCAGATTCTTCCTGGAATATCGTACAGCATCCACTGAAATCTTGTGGAGATTTCCCCTGGCATTTTGTGTAGATTCTCCCTGGAATCTCGTGCAGTTTCAACTGAAATCTTGTGGAGATTTCCCCTCGAAGAGTTTCTTTTTGAAATCTCGTGGAGATTCTCCCCTGGAATCTTGTGGAGATTCTCTCTTGAATCTCGTGAAAACTCTCCCTAGAATCTCGTGGAGATTTGCTCTGGATTCTCGTGCTTTTTCGCCTGGAATCACGTGGAGATTCTCTCTGAAATATAATGGAGAGTTTCCCTGAAACCTCGTGCAGATTCCTCCAGGAATCGTGTGGAGATTCTCCCTGGAATCGCGTGGAAATTTCCTCTGGAGATTCTGCCTGAAATCTCGTGTTGATTCCCCCGGGAATCGCGTGGAAATTCTCCCAGAAATCTAATGAAAATTTCTCTGAAATCTCGTGCAGATTCCCCCTAGAATCGCACGGAGATTACCCCTGAAAGCTCGTGGAGGGTCTCTCTTGAATCTTGTGAAGAGTTGCCCTGGCATCTCGTGGCGATTCCCCCTGGAATCTCGTGGAAATGCCCTCTGAAATTTCATGAAGATTTCCCCGGAAATCTTGTGCAGTTTCCCCTTGAGTCTCGTGGATATTCTCTATGGAATCTCTTGGAGATTCTCTTTGGAATCTCGTGGAGATTCTCTTTAAAATCTCGTGAAGAATCTCCCTGGAATCTCGTGCAGTTTCCACTGAAATCTCGTGGAGATTTCCCCTGGAACCTCGCGAAGTTTTCCATTAAAATCTCATAGAGATTCCCCTGCAATCTCCTGTTGATTATTTCTGGAATCTCGTAGAGCTTTCACTGAAATCTTGTGTTTTTTGCTGGATATTCTTCTGATATTTTTCCGTGGATATTCCCCTGAAATCTTGTGCAGATTCCCCCTGGAATGGTGTGGAGATTCTTCCTTGAATCTTGTGGAGATTTCTCTCAGGTATTTCGTGGAGATTTCCCCTGCAATCGCGTGAAGAATCTCTGGGGAAACTCATGAAAATTTTCCCCGGAATCTAGTGATGATTCTCTCTGGAATCTCGTGAAAATTTTCTCTGGCATTTCGTGAAGATTTGCTCTGGATTCTAGTGCAGTTTTGCCTGGAATCTCGTAGTTCTTTCTTAAATCTCAAGGAGAGTTTCCGTGAAATCTCGTGTTGATTGCCCCTGGAATCGCGTGGAAATTCTTCCAGGAATCTTGTGGAGTGGAGATATCTCTGGAATCTCGTAGAGATTCCCCTAAAAATCGCGTGCAGGTTCTCTCTTTAATCTTGTGGAGATTTCCCCTGGAACCTCGCGGAGTTTTCCATTGAAATCTCATTGAGCTTCCCCCTGCTATCTCGTACAGATTCTTCCTCTGGTGCAGATGTCCACGGGAATGGTGTGGAGATTCTTCCTGGAATCCTCTGGAGATCTCCTCTGGAATCTCGTGGAGATTCTCTAGGAAATCTCATGGAGATTCTGCCTGACATCCTGTGTTTATGGATGTGCGAGAGTTCGACTGTTGGATCTATGTTCTAGGTTAGGGAATTCGGCTTATCAGTCCTTTTTTTCTCTAGAACGATAACGGTTTTCGATTCGTCCCTACGTTTCGATAACGGTTGTTACCATCCTCAGGGGAACTAGGTGGGGGTGTTTATTTGTACATTCGTTTTTAACAATATTTAATGTTTTTACTTACAATTGCTGCAATTTTACACACAATCAAACCAACCGATAACCAGACCCCACAAACACACCCCAATATATCGGTATAAAATAGCGAAGACACGAACCACCTAAAAAACAAAAAATCCATAAAAGCTCAGTATAACAACCATAAAAGTACAGTCCAAACCAAAATAGTGCAAAAACTAACCAATATAAAAAGTGCTAAAAAATACCGAATTGTACCGAAAAAACATAGCAATAAGTGTAAGTTAACATTTCAAATTCAAATAACACAGAAAACTAATCGAAACATTATACCCAGCGCATGTACAACTACCAAAAACCCCATAGAACAAATGCTCAGCAAAGCCTCCAAACAAAGAACGATTC
>NW_026917479.1:0-25000 GCF_035046485.1 Aedes albopictus
GTTGCATTATGAACAGTGAAGAGAATTGTCAGACAAAAGAGGCACAAAACAAGCAACACAGGAGGCCCGGCGATTACTCTTTATCCCAACTGGTAACAGATAATGACATGATCTCGAATTTTTTGTTGCAGACAAAACGGAAGCTGAATTTGTTGCGTACTTTTCAACTCGTGAATAATCAATTATTATTAACCCAAAATCTAAACTTTGATACATCTTCAGCAGCGTTGCAGTATTTACCGACTCGAAGGTATCGCTTAGAAATCTCTCAACTAGTGGTGCACGATCTTGTCCTATTCTGTTCAAGTTGGGACAAACCTATGTCGCATTGGGTAGAATGTCGCAACAAATTCAGGTTGCGACAGGTTGCGACATTGTTTTTATTGTTTCGCGATGGTTGAATTTTGTTTCACTGATTATGAACATTATGCAACTCAATTGAGTTGTATAATGAAAAAATCATTGCATAAAATAACTAGTGTACAACTCGTTGCAAAACTCGATTTTTTCAGTACTTTTCGTATGTATCCAACTCGGCAAGCCTCGTTGGATAAATGTACATCTCGTGCTGAAAAATCAACTTTTTGCATCTCGTTACAAAAATAACTATTAGTAATAAGTGGAGTTTGTGTGAGAAAACATAACTTTTGTATTTTTCTCATGAGGAGTACTATATTGACAATGATTTTATTGCCCTTTTCCGGCTATACCAGTCGGCTAGTATGTCTGAAATAGACGTAAAAACTTGAAGTATTTTTAGGCAAAGTACGTTTAATTGGCAAATTGAGATAAATTTGTGAAAAAATTACCACTTGTTTTGGTGGGATTCGAACCCACGACTCCGTTATCGCTAGTCCGGCGCTTTAACCAACTAAGCTACAGAACAAGTTACAACTCTGCAGAATAGAAAGTCAAACTGGATTCGAAGCACCACCCTAAACTGGACTAGCGATAACGGAGTCGTGGGTTCGAATCCCACCAAAACAAGTGGTAATTTTTTCACAAATTTATCTCTCAATTTGCCAATTAAACGTACTTTGCCTAAAAATACTTCAAGTTTTTACGAGTACTATATTTTCCAAGATATTTTCTTATACCACACTATAATCAATGACATAAAACCTTGGATGTGCCAGAAATGTTCGATAAGAAATATCTCTTTTTTGATTGATATCAACTTCGATTCGGAAAAGAATGATTGAACCAATGATGCACGTTAGGGTCGGTAGTTGGCCGCGCTGTGTTGGTGCCATTAGCCCCATGCAACGCTAGACAGAACGAACCTTACTTGAAACGAACCTGAACCCGCAAGGCGGGTGATAATGAATAGATTTCTTCGCGTCAGATCCGTTCCGGCCTCGATAAGGCGCACTGTACATCAAGTGGTGTGGTAGAAATCGTACGATCGGTTTGCAGTTATGGCGGGCGAACGAGCTCAGACCTCGTTTGAATGTCATTAACCTCTTCGTCGTTGTTTGACGACGATGCCGGAAAGAAAACGGGGAGTGTATTAGCATTATTTCAAATGAGGCAGAATTAGGTAATATTCAATCGACCCAGTTCTTATGTAAGTGAATTTACAGTGGTTTTGCGCTGCTTCGCTCATGGATCGTTCCACGAATAGAAGCTCCACATCACCTCTTGGCAATAATGTGCCCTTATAAGATAACCCACAGGAGTGATTCGCTCAAGTTATTTGGAATTCCGCTAGCGTGTTCTTACCGTTCTTCCTGGGTAAACACCGGGGGACCTTTGTTTTTGGAGATGTCTGCATCGTTGTGAATGCCTACAACCAGTTTGTGGCCGAGAGCTTTTGCCTGCCGCAGCGAGTTGGCGTGACCAAAGTGCACCATGTCATAGCTACAAGAGAGAGAAAAAATGAGGAATAAATTTTAATTTTGTTTCTTCGATTGGAACAGACGCTATAAGCCTATAGGACGAATATTCGAGGGGAAGCCCCATCTTTTTTACATGTGGCACGGCATCAGGTGGGTGACGCATTCGTTACACACGTGCGCTATGGATACCTGAATAACACAAAATAAAGGTAACTTCGACTTGTAGCAGGTAAACATGAGGGGACTGTTCACGAAAAATAAGACATATCCAGAGACAATGAACTATGCGATTAGCTGTTTGCCTCATAAAAAAAACTGTTAGCAGATATTTTGCATACAAGGAACAAAACAAAAAAAATGTTGCAGAAGGTATAAAAATACAAAACAAAGCGTAGGTAATTAGCGCCATCGCAAGCAACGTGACCGTGACCAACGAGTATCTACTAAGCATGATCCATCCGTATCTCCCGGCTAATGTGGCTGTGTTGTAGTCACGATAGGGCAATCTCCGTTGCATCGTATCGTGTGAATTTTTCACATTCCTGCTGCATGTGTCGACGAAACCAATTAGACACTTCAAAACTAACTACAGTCAATATCACAAAAATCGTCTTTGTGTGTGCTGCAGTTTACCCAAACAGAGTCGTACTTAATTTTACCTGTCTTCCAATAAACAATGTCGCATTCTAGCGAGTTGTCTGTATTAAACTACCACACGTGAAAGCCACTATACATATAAGCAGATTGCAGCAGACGAAATCAGCTTTTTCAAGTGCACTTGTTGATTGAATTAAAATGCGCGGAAAAAGACGTCATCGTGCTAGGTACCGCTTGGCACCGGATAGAATGCACTCAACCGAAGAAGAAAAGAAACCAACGGCGTCGTTTGGTGTATGAGTAATTGAAACAGAATCATTGAATAGGAGTAGGGCCAAAAATTCTCCAAGATATTACTTTTCTATATAAAATGCATGTAAATTCCTGTATTTTTTTCCAAAATTTCTATTCATATGAAAAAGTTTCCGTTTCTACATATGGTTCTATACCTCGAGATGCAGAACATCGAGATTTGCAGAATTGATTGAATTTCAGAACAATTACGAGCATTATTTTCTTAAAATAGCGCATTCAAACTCAAACAATCGAACACAGTTTAATGAATTATGTAAATATAATAAGCAGGTAGGCCAAAATTCAACCTCACCCTGTTATTCACATCCCGGGAAACGGCGGGCGCGCCTTTTTCATGTTGCTTCGTCGTTTTTTTTTCTCCCGGTCGGATCGACGCGACACTATCAACAGCCTCAAATAATTAGAAAAATGCTTTTCTCTGATAGGTGTAAACTTGAATCATACGATGCGAGCGCGTGCTTGTTTGACTGGTTGTTGTGCTGTCCGGGAAGAAAATCTAGACACTAAAGTGAAACGGGCGGAACAACCTTTGCGGACTTACTTTTAACGTTTTTTTTTCTATATTAGCAATAAAACTAATGTAGATGAAAGAGTGCAATACAACTGTGATGAAAAAGCAAAGCTGCCGTTGCAGATCGAGCTTGCCACCCTTTTCATATGGTGGTCTAGAAATAACCGGCACCGTCGACCGGGAATCCAATTGGACAGAGGATGGAACATATACATCCATATTTGTTGTACAATTTCGGCGCATGCTCGTTTACTAGCAGACAAGGCCGCGTGGATTGAGGGAGGATAAGGAAAGGTATTTCACTTTAAATAACAGAACTCCGCCTGTACGTATGGCAAACTGTTGTGGTATTGTCTCTTACTAAAAATATAGCATGATGAAATATTAATACTTCTTCTACAAATCTTAGAAAACATAATTGTTATTATTTGGATTTCGATACATACAAAACTTATAAACACAGTCCAAGTAGTTTTGTAATGGTTTCTGCTGATTTCTCACGCAGTTTGCGTGGATAAGCGCATCACGAGGAAATAAGCTCAAAACAATCTAGATAAAATTGGGCCCGCATCAGAAAACCGCGTTCAATGATCCCTCAGCGAAACGGAAGGCGCCGGTGGGCTTTAAATGCATTAATTTACAAAACGTTTCATCGTTCGATCCACTCGTTTTATAGCGTATTCGTCCGTAACAGGGCTGGTAGCAAATAAACGAAAGTTGCAAAATGTTCGACAAACTAGTTTCAAATTGCTTGTGAAATTTTCTTGTAAATAGTACAAACTAAACATCACCTGGCGTTGAAATAGGATAATAAGTCGTGAAGCACTTAAGAAATTCTTAAATTCTCTTCGTATTTATCCAACTCGGCATGCCTCGTTGGATAAATGTACGACTCGTGCTGAAAAAATCGACTTTTTGCAACTCGTTACATAAATAACTATTTTTCAATGTGCTCTTGATAGTGCGAGGTTTGGTTTCAAACCATCTCCGTCTAAATTAATCGCCGTCGTCGACTATTGGACGAAATTCAAAAGAATTTCTTAAGAAGTTTCTGGAAGAATTCCTCATGTAGTCCTGTAGAAGAATTCCATACGGAACTGCTGTAATTCCATAATTAATTCCATTCAAACACATATGAGAGAATCCCAAAATAAACTTTCGGAAGATTTCCAGAAAAATCTGCTGATATTGCAGAAAGAACTCATGCAGTAATCTCGAAAGAAGTTTCTGGTGGAATCTTGGAAAGAGTTTCTGTAGGAAACCCCAGGGGCGTCTCGTGACCTGTAGAGCTGACTGTGCACTTGAAGTGTTTTCACAATGGACTGTAGTGAGAAAACACCAGGAACCAGCACTCCGCTCGACGAGCGAATCTATCGACGAATTTCGTCGATAAAACTGCTTTATTGCTTCAATTGATGAAACAGGGGGTGTTCTACCGCCATCAGTATAAGCCTCTTCAGCATTTTGTAACCGAAAATAGGTCCTTATTCTTCTAACCAAGATGGAAAAACCCCTTTTAACAACATTGGTTGTCGACGGAAGTCAAGTGTCATAATCAGATACGTTTCTGAGAAGATATGTTCCTATTTATTCTCAGGATGCTTACTGAGAATCTCTGAAACTTATTTAAAAAAAAAATATCTGCTTTTTGATAAGCTGGGCATTTTTTAAATCGAGGAAGCGAGAGTAGAGATTGCCCACCAATTGTTTAGGGATTTTTTTTCGGAAAAGCTTTTGAACTTCGAAGAATCAACTCAGCAGTGAATAACTGACACGGAAGAAGAAGTGGAACAACCATTGCACAATTATGGATCACTCTTTCTTAACAATTATTAGTCAGTCAGTTCTCCATGCCATTCAAATGTAATTGATCCGTGTGATTGAACTATTACTGTAATCGGAATACACGTGTCTGTCCAAGCATTAGAAAGCGGATTTAAAGGTACAAATCTGAAGTACACTCAATCGCAGAGGTTATTCTGCTTAAAGTGTTCGAGAAGTCGGTATAAGCTTTTCCTCAATTGGCCTGGCAAACAAATTGCTGGAATTGTATTTTTTCTCGAATGTTGCAGGAAAATGAAACCGTACGCGACGCGCAACTAGTACTGAATGAAAATTTCACCCATTCATTTCCACGCAAAGGCATGCACGCATGCCGAAAGAGTGACTGGGCGGCTACCGCTTCGCTCTCTCTTTCTCTGCGTGGCTCTCTTGCTAAAGCACACCGTAGCACAAACGCGACGTTGCCAAACTTAGCAGCTGCCCCGCGAGCGCAAGCAAACAATCTTCCCTTTCCTCCACCACCGACGAGGCCCACGTCCATTGGAAGAAGTGAACAAAAATTTTACTAATACATTGCCAATGCAGCACAGAACAGTCCCACACAAGTAAACACAGTTCTTGTATGCATATACAGTGCTCCCGTGTACTGCTGGAAGTGAACTGAGGCGAGAGATGTTAGGGCGATGGTCTCACATGTGCGTATCGCATGCTTCAGCATCCTGCACTCGGGCAGCGGCTGGGTGGTGGCATAGTGACATTAGGTTGGAAAATTGACTAAATTCCTATTGGATACGTACTGGTATCTCACAGTGGTTTGTTCACTTGAAGTTGTGAACATCAAAAGGGTCGAATGGAGAGTTTATAAATTAAAATGATTTATTTAATTTTTGTCAACTGTGTAGTGCACGCAGTGGACCTATGGACGAGACGCCACTGGGAAACCCAC
Source organism: Aedes albopictus (assembly GCF_035046485.1). NCBI lineage: Eukaryota > Metazoa > Arthropoda > Insecta > Diptera > Culicidae > Aedes > Aedes albopictus. Next base: position 5,990 of record NW_026917479.1, read on the forward strand.
AACAAATTCCTGGATACATCCCGGAAGTAACGAACAAATCTACGGAAATTCCGGAAATATTTCCTGGACAAATCTCAGGATGGATTTCTGAAAGAAATCTCAAAGGAAACATCTGAAGGTAATAGGTTGGCTCCAGAGTTACGTTTTCCTCCATTTGGAAAATGTGTGCCATAAAATCCTGGAGGAATCTGGGAAGAAATCTTATAAGGAACTTATGATTATCTTAGAAGAAAATCCTGGAGGAATCCCAGAAGGAAGAGTCCTCGAAATGAGGAATCCTCATAAAGAAATATCCCAGAAGGAGCTCATTAGGAAATCTTTGAAGGATTTCCTACTAGATTAGAGGAATCACAGCAAGAACTTCTGAAGGAAATTTTGGAGGAATCTCAGAAGGTTTTTCTGGAAAAATTCTCAAATCATACAGGATTTGTTTGAGCAATGCCTACAATATCTTATTCAATCACTATTGTTCTTGAAAATGCCCCAAGAGACTAGTTTTAAATAACGATTCGCTACCAGTCCTGCGGTGCGTATGCACCGATCAGCGGATGGTGGAATGAATCATCGTTACAACACTCGAGAATGTAAATATGTTGGTGCATATGAAGAAAACTACACCGCAACAAAATCGATGCTCCCATTATTGTCAATTATACTGTACACATTTCAAAATTATGCCTTTCTTTTGCTTTTGGGCAAAACGTCTCAGGGCAAGACGTACCCCAAAACCTGAAACCCGTCCATTCAAGACGTATAAATTTAACTCGTTTTCCCGACAAGGTCAAGGGTTTTGGTTTCCTCGTTTAGTGTTCTGCGGTAGAATTTGTGTGGAATATTTCCACTTTCATTGAGTTCTGCCCTATAGGTACATTTGTTCACACGCCCTAACTTAACTGCTCTGCCTAGTCGCAGGAGCTTCTCCCTATCGTGGACCTTGAAATATCAATCGATAAAATCGCACTTGGCCATTGCTGTAGTAGACCCTGCAAATTACTTCCATCCCAACGTTAGTACCTAAAAATAGATGACACTCACCATCCATCGCACCAAACTCGAACTTCCTTCTGCGCGCTTCCGTTGACTTGCTCCATACTGGCGATTGTGTCAATTTCAAGCTGCTTCCAATCTTGACTTCACCGAAAAATCTTCCTCAAAATCCTCCCAGCACTTGCGATATTCAAACGACACCGAAGCACACACACTTTCTTCGTTCACTTCCAAGCGATTGTCGTGGTAGTACACTACAACCTACCGGATGGGGGGAGAGTTTTCACGCCGCACACGACACTTCCAGACGGGACGATTCCAGCCGAGCAAATGAGATCCGTTCGGCACCAGCTGACCGCTTTTATAAAAATTCCTTTCTGCCTTGTTCCTCACGCGGCGGGTACGACGGCAGTCAGTCAAGACAAGTTGTTGATAAGAACGCGAAGCTTGATTATTTGCAGCGAAAAAAAAGCCAAACAACACTCGGTCGGTTTTGAATCTTCGACTTGAAACAGAAATCAGCCGAGTTTTTCCTTTTGCTGCTGATGACGACGGTGATTGAGCGATTATGAACTCTGCAATTCGACTTTTCTTTTTTCTCCACTACACTAACCAGATCACCACGAGCGCAGTTTGTCTTGTTCGCTTGACTGACCGCTGAGGACTGACGAAGACGTTGGAGTTTTGCCGTTTCGTTGGTGTGCGAGTCGCGTGGATTTTGACAGGCGGTGAGCTTTTATAGGGGATGCTTGCTTGGATTGTACTTGGATGAATAATATTAATAACCTAGGACTATAGGGCATTGCATTGTTTTGATTTTGTATGGGATTTTGACGTTTCGTGGCCTTGTTGTTTACAAAATTTCTGTAAGAGTGAAAGAGAAGGAGATAATTTCATGCAGTGCCCTATGGTCCACTGCACGAATTTATGCTGGCCTGCTTAGAGCAACATTAACGGCGGCTACTATTCGAGCAACCCGCGCAGCGCTACCATTTTGACTTAACCACCCTTTTCCACACCGGTAGCAATCAAATTAATCACCCTGATTCGTATCGGGAGGGCTGTCATATTCGCATAGAATTTTTAGCAGCGCAACTGTCCCGCTACTATATTTGGTCACCCACCCATAGCGCTACTATTTTGCGAGCGCATCCAGCAGCGACCGGTAAAGTTTGCTGCAATGATGGAGGGCTGCCAAACGGGGTATAGAAGCGCACCGTTAAAGGTGCTCTTACCTGCTTACTCTCACAGAAAATTTGACGTTTGGGAGGTGCCGACACCGCTCAAACGTCAAATTTCGTGTGAGAGTAAGCAGGCTAGCATATATTCGTGCAGTGGACCATTGGGAGGTATGCACACAGACAAACAGACATATTACTCAAATCGAAATCATCGCACGATTTAACGGTCATTTTGAAAATAAAGTGTGGTTCGGACTGTGCTCGCATGTGTCATGGTGGCGCTGCTGTGTCTCAATTTTGCAGAGAAATGAACGCGACGCCGATCAATGTTTACATAAAATGACTCAATCATGAACCTTCATTCATGTTTTATGAATGCACGCTAACCTGAAACTACCCATCGCCTGGGTCGATTCTACCCGGATTTTCATGTTGTTAGCAGTTGTCAAAATCCGGGTAACCCGAAAACCCAGATTGGTTGGATCTGGGTAAAGATCTGGGTAATCGGCACTTTGTCATTTTCCGGCTTGAGAATATGACAGCGGTCAGGCGAACGCTGACAATTATGGATGTTTCCACGCAAAATATGAGGATCAATGACGGGGAAACAGTGAGATTCTTCCAGGGAACTGTTTTCCTGCATCAGGTAAGTGAAAAGCACATGGGACTTGGGAGCTTTCTATTAAAAATCTAAATTGGAAATAAATTAACAAAATTAAGGTCCCGGAGGAGCTGGGTACCGGTTACCCAGATTTTGCCACCAACATCGGTAACCCAGATTTGAGTAAAGGTGCCTTTACCCAGATTAGAGTAACTGCAGTTTTGCTCAATCTGGGTCGCTTTGACATCAATCTGGGTAGCTGAGGGTTAGCGTGTGGATAACGCCACGGGGGAGTCGTCACCTGCAAAATTGTTACATCGAGCCGAGGGAAACAACACCTGCAAACGAATGCTTCGGATTGAGCATTATAGAGGGTGCTAGCATAGACTAATTTTAAGACCTCGATGTACCAAAGAAAACGATCAAATTTTCGGTGACCAGTCCGGTACCCAATAAATATTCATAACCGTGTATTTTTTTCCGTGTAAATTGCCTTTTGTGTAAATTTTATTTAACGTGTTACACTGATCTGACAGCTCTGACAGTAAGGGACTACACATAAATTACGTAAAGTGAGTACCGAGGATTGTTCACAATCTGCGAACTTGACTGCGGAAAAAATTGCGACCATGACGCCGCTGGTGCTAGTGAGATGCCAAACGATGTTTTTGAAGCAATTTTCTTCTAAGTAGTATGTCTGTTTGTCTGTGTCACAACTTTATGATACCGTTTTATTCGGGTATTCCTTGAGCGATTCCTTGCCTGAATTTTCCACGCATCGAGATAGGCCAAGAAATTTCTCGCGATCAGCGTACCACAGACAAACAGACATACTACTCAAATCGGAATCATCGCACGATTTAACGGTCATTTTGAAAATATGGTGTGGTTCGGACTGTGCTCGCATGTGTCATGGTGGCGCTGCTGTGCCTCAATTTTGCAGAGAAATGAACGCGACGCCGATCAATGTTTACATAAAATGACTCAATCATGAACCTTCATTCATGTTTTATGAATCGATGACGCCTCGGGGGAGTCGTCACCTGCAAAATTGTTACATCGAGCCGAGGGAAACAACACCTGCAAATGAATGCTTCGGATTGAGCATTATAGAGGGTGCTAGTGAGATGCCAAACGATGTTTTTGAAGCAATTTTCTTCTAAGTAGTATGTCTGTTTGTCTGTGAGCGTACTACCCATATGATTTGAATCGAAAAATATTCGAAGTGTTACGTCTGTTTGTCTGTGCTCTCTTCTTCAGATTAAAGTGACAAGATGTAAGTATGGTTGAATTTTTTTAATCATAAATCGCTAGGTTGCGATGTAATCACAGACAAACAGACATACTACTTAGAAGAAATTTGCTTCAAAAACATCGTTTGGCATCTCACTAGCACCCTCTATAATGCTCAATCCGAAGCATTCATTTGCAGGTGTTGTTTCCCTCGGCTCGATGTAACAATTTTGCAGGTGACGACTCCCCCGAGGCGTCATCCATTCATAAAACATGAATGAAGGTTCATGATTGAGTCATTTTATGTAAACATTGATCGGCGTCGCGTTCATTTCTCTGCAAAATTGAGGCACAGCAGCGCCACCATGACACATGCGAGCACAGTCCGAACCACACCATATTTTCAAAATGACCGTTAAATCGTGCGATGATTCCGATTTGAGTAGTATGTCTGTTTGTCTGTGATAATAGTTAATGAGCCATTTTACGAAGTGACAACAATGGTGATGATGATATTGGTTTTTTACGGGTTATTGGACACTACCTCCTGTCAAAATTCATTCATAAAATCGGCTCGTAAAATGGACTATAAACTCGAAAATAAAATAATGAGCAGGTCTTGTTTGACATTCGAGGTCAACCTTGACGTAACGAAAGTGAAACGGCGGGTTGCAAAAGACATCACATACGCTCACTTTTGACAACTAATAACGTTCCTGTTTGACATACACGTTAAACAAAATTTACCCAAACTTGAGTGCTAAACAAGGAGTGTTGCAAAAATTCTTAAAATTTTTGAAAATATATTTTATGGGCTTTACCTAATAGAAATAACCTAACATCACAGACAAACAGACATACTACTCAAATCGAAATCATCGCACGATTTAACGGTCATTTTGAAAATAAAGTGTGGTTCGGACTGTGCTCGCATGTGTCATGGTGGCGCTGCTGTGTCTCAATTTTGCAGAGAAATGAACGCGACGCCGATCAATGTTTACATAAAATGACTCAATCATGAACCTTCATTCATGTTTTATGAATGGATAACGCCACGGGGGAGTCGTCACCTGCAAAATTGTTACATCGAGCCGAGGGAAACAACACCTGCAAACGAATGCTTCGGATTGAGCATTATAGAGGGTGCTAGTGAGATGCCAAACGATGTTTTTGAAGCAATTTTCTTCTAAGTAGTATGTCTGTTTGTCTGTGCTAACATGGCGCACGATTTTGACGTTTGGCGGTGCGATAACTGCAAATTTGTTGCATTTACCGGACTTAAAAAGCAGTTAAAAAGCATTGCAGTTAAACCGTTTGCACCAACCGAACGTCTACTGTACTTATAGAAAACTAGCTGAAAATCAGATTTTAGCCAAGTGAGGACGTTACGACAAGAAAAAGATGAACAATGAGTTTTCTAATGTTTTCCAATTAATTAAAGGAATCTAGTAAATAGTAAACTACCATTCACGCTAACCCTCAGCTACCCAGATTGATGTCAAAGCGACCCAGATTGAGCAAAACTGCAGTTACTCTAATCTGGGTAAAGGCACCTTTACTCAAATCTGGGTTACCGATGTTGGTGGCAAAATCTGGGTAACCGGTACCCAGCTCCTCCGGGACCTTAATTTTGTTAATTTATTTCCAATTTAGATTTTTAATAGAAAGCTCCCAAGTCCCATGTGCTTTTCACTTACCTGATGCAGGAAAACAGTTCCCTGGAAGAATCTCACTGTTTCCCCGTCATTGATCCTCATATTTTGCGTGGAAACATCCATAATTGTCAGCGTTCGCCTGACCGCTGTCATATTCTCAAGCCGGAAAATGACAAAGTGCCGATTACCCAGATCTTTACCCAGATCCAACCAATCTGGGTTTTCGGGTTACCCGGATTTTGACAACTGCTAACAACATGAAAATCCGGGTAGAATCGACCCAGGCGATGGGTAGTTTCAGGTTAGCGTGTTGATAACAATACAAATACAATTAGTTTAATGGGGTCAATTGAACCGATGGTAAAATAAACATGCAATAATATTTGTTGTTATGTAAACAGTTTTCGCCTTTGAAAAACCAAAGAATTCGTATTTCTCGGTAACATTTTTCTCCAGCTATTACAGATACTAATGACCACATGAATTGTGAACGATTTATGGTATGGATCATTCGACCTGAGGTCTGACTTGTGATATTTGGCAGTTACTTGAAAAGATTGATAATAGATCTTATCAACAGCTGCCAAGCAATACATCCCAGACAGACATCAGAGCACAGACAAAGTCTGTGTTTGTCTGTGATCAGAGTGTTTGATTCTTATCATAAAATGTGCATATCATTCTGGCGGCCGTTAGTGCTCGTAAATGCTGGATATAAATGTTAGCGGGAAATATAAATTCTATGGATTTTCAAAAGCGAAAACTGCTTACAAATTACAACAAATATTATTGTATTTTTATTGTAACAACGATTCATTTGACGCCATTCAATTAATTGTATTTATATTGTAAGAACAATGAAAAAACATTAGGATATATTGTTGTCTTTTGAAAATTGCTCTAAAAATGTCTCATAAAAACACAATACATACGCGAAAAAGTGTATGAAAATTTTCTCAAAATTTTATGGAACGACCACCATTTTTTATTGTAAAAGTGCCATTTACCATTCGCCGAATGGTATAGAACAATAGGGGTGATGGTGAGTGTGCCGTGTAAATTACAATACGTTTAATGGTAAATATTTCTCGAAAAAATGGTGTTGTAACAATAAAATTTATCGTATTTTTATGATATTTTTTATCAGGGTAATAGTTATATGTATTTGAATTTTGTCAATAAATAATGGAAAAGCCATTTTCTAGCTAAATTCTAGCAGACCGTAGAGCAAGCTAGTAGTTAGGAAGCATTTGTTTAAAATCTTATAGCGTTTTTGACGCTTTCAGCTGTAAAAATTAAGGAACAGTAAAAAAAATAGGCAGTTTAAATTTGTTTGTATTAACTTAGCACCAAAGCGTTTCAACCTCCCTTGAACCACTGTGCCTCGCTCACGCCGTGCAAAAGCTCTGCAAAAATTACGAAAGCTTCGCTTTTATTTAGTTCTAAGTTCATTCAAGTTCATTCATTCGCGGAATTTCGCACCGCAAAATCTACCGACGTCGTGTCGACGGCACCGACCGAGACGTTGTTGCTTTGCTGCTTCACCGTCTGGCTTGCCGCTGTCAGTTTTGTTGTGGTATCGTTGCCGTGAGGATCGTGGATGGCCGGTTCGGGAACTTGGCAAATCTAGCGGATCATAGTTTTTTTCTTTTATTTTGCCCTTCATATGGTAGCAATTTGTTTAAACGTTAATTTGTGCATTGTAATTCCATAAAGTTTTAGACATAGCGAGAATGCCGTCGCAGAATCAGAACTTGCGAAATCGGAAGGTGAGTCGAGTGCTCTTTTGTGCGAGCACCTTTTTAGTTTTTTTTAGTACAAAATTGTTCATTACTCAACGTTGGATGGATGCCGTCGGTGGGTGAACGCTGCAGCAAGGGGTGGTAGGTGGTGCGTCGTACTGGTGGTCAGTGAAATGTCAAAGTTTGTTTTGGGTGGTAGCGGAGGAAATGTGGGAAAATGTGCTTGTTGGGAGTGTAATTAGCAGACGAAAATAGTCGAAATTTTCGCATAAAGAGTCCGCCAATATTTGTGCTAGATCAACAAGTTAAAACTTCAATCAAAAGTGCGCATTGTCTTGTGATAATTGTGGGTTGCAAAGTAGTGAAGGACAGCGCGTCGTTGGCATCAGGTTGCTCTTATCAGTCTTTTCGGAAGAGATACAACGTCGAGGAGGAGCAAAAATTGCTTATCACCTTTGCTGGGGCATGACAATGTGTTTGGATAAGTCTTGCCATCTTTTGTTGCTTGTTGATTATATGGGGCAAAGAAAGGCATTTTTGCACGTTTAATTAAGGGCCAAGTTGTGACCCAAGCAGCCTTTTAGAGTGCTGATTACTGCCAGTCTGTTTCAATCTCCAAAAAGATGCGTCATGAGTATCATCTGGTATGTATGCGTTTGTTATATTACTGTTTCAATCTATTATTTTGGAGATATTCATATTACAACACGATTACCCATATGACGTTTTGTTAGAAGACATACATTTACCTACATTTACAAGTAAATACTAGGGACCATACTGTTGCCTACCCACTAGTTCTAGATCAGTATTGTACATAAAGTTAGTGAAAACTACGAGTAACATGTCTGTTATTATTTTTATTATGCTCCCAAGTATTACTGAATTTTATGTACTAGAGGAACCAAAGTACATTCACTACCATATAGGGTATTGGTTCCCTTCTTAAGCATGTGGCTCCCATTTTCATCCTACGAAAAACAAAGGATTGAAGCGCTGTTTGTTTTGTTTCATATTTTTGTATTTTTTGTTAGAAGTGAGCACCCATAAAAACAAAAAGAACGGAATCAATCGGTGCCGTAATTGCTTGTTTTCGAATAGGATGAATATGGGAGCATGAGATTAATGATGGCACACATACAGAGAGTTGCGAAAAAGTACCTATTTGAGCTAGCGGTGAAGACGTCATCTAATGATCGTTAGGTAGTTCAAATATAATTTTGTACTCCCAAGTATTTTGTTGGCAGTGACCTTGGAGGTGAACACCCGGCGAGTTCTAAAATCCTATTGCAATTTGCATGTCTATTCCCCACTTTTACACACTTCCACATTCGTGAAGATCAGTAAACGGACCGCGTTCCTCGTTACAGCTACCCTGCCTACATATAGATAGATACATCGTCGTCAGCTAATTTATCAGTGGCGAGGTGATACACGACGCTTGTATGCTGATAAAAGACATGATTGAGTAGGATGGCAATAAATAAATGCCGAGTCATTTGAAGACTGGGATGATGACTTGCGCGAATTTCAAGGGCGTAATATTGGGCATATACAGAAAAACCTTTCGAACAAATGAAGCAATGGCATTATGACTGATCTTATAAGATCAGTCTTTTAGCATTTGCTTGAAATTTAAGCAATTCGAACAAGCATGGTTTTCTGTGCTTGTTTGACATGATTTTTCACTATGATTATCACAGAATGATGAAGGAGTTGAAATAAAAGCCAGTGGTTGCGAAATACATCAATCATTCAAACCCTTCACAAAACATTAATGACGGTGTGGTTTCATCATAACTTCTTTTGCTCTACTGACGCAATAATTTCGTCAGCATGTAGGCAGGGAATGAATATGCGACACATTGGGATCGAATCCCACCCCGACAAACTCACAAAATGTGAGTGCTTCCTTCGGAAGGGAAGTAAAACGTGGGTCCCAAGATGAACTAGCCTAGCGCTAAAAATCTCGTTAATAAATATTAATAAAAAAAATGGATTTGGAATGTTTAATAGGAGTTTGACTAGTTTACATAAGGTTTGTTTAATTAGCAGCTCTGCAAGTTTTAACGTATGTTGAATCTTGAGATTAGGCTGCTGAAGTGAGTTTGGAGTAGAAGAGCCAGACTATTGCAAGGTGATTAAAAGACACACGGACATCTCGTTCCCCGCAAAACGGCATACAAAGCTCAAAAAGCAAATCCAGCTGAAAAGCATTACAAATATTATGTTATAAAAATGAAAAAAAAAACAAGCTGGAAGGAGAAATGAGAACAACTTTGACATTTTTAATTCAGAAGTGTTTTTGTTGAAGGTTTAAGAAGCTATATGACTTAAGAAACTATCGCCAAACGCCAAACGTCTTAATGCCCAGTGATCTTATGCCAAACGGCCGTATGCCAATGACTATGCCAAATGACGCAAATCCTAGAAACACCATCTTTAAATCTTTCAGTAACATTATAATCTTTCAACTCTTGCCATCTTTTCAGCTCCAGCAGCAGGATGCCAACGAACGCAGTCAAGCGCCGGCTGGATCTCGCCGCAAATCTAATTCCAAAGTCGTGGCCAACAACCTACGGTTTTCCTTTTTCTGCCTGGTGGTGAGCGCCTCGCTGCTGATATTCCTGTTCCTGGCCTACACTGACTCATTCCATCCGATCGTCGACACCATTGCCGGGAAGCTGGGCTACCATGAGAAAACTTACGCCGTTGTGATCGATGCCGGTTCCACCGGGAGCCGAGTGCTGGCGTTCGAATTCCACCGCGGCTACCTGGACGGACGATTGGTCCTGGACTACGAATTGTACAAACACTCTAAGCCGGGATTATCAGCGTTCGCCGATAAACCACAGGAAGGAGCGGCTACCATCGACAAGCTACTGCAGGAGGCCAGAAATGTCATACCCAAGGAGAAGATGGCTACCACACCGCTAGTTTTGAAAGCCACGGCTGGACTCAGGCTACTAAAACCCGAACAAGCCGAAGGATTGCTGCAAGCTTGCAGAGATTTGTTCGAAAAATCGGGATTCTTAGTGAACGATCAGTCGGTGGAAATTATGGATGGTACTGACGAGGGCATTTTCTCGTGGTTTACAATCAATTTCTTGCTGGGAAAACTCAATGGCCGCAATACGGTCGCAGCTTTGGATCTTGGTGGCGGAAGCACTCAAGTCACCTTCGCACCGAAAGACATCTCACAGACTCCTCTGTACAAAAATTTCATGCACAAAGTTCCTACCGTCAATTCGCATGTGGACGTTTTCACGACCAGCTATCTCGGAGCTGGTCTGATGGCCGTCCGACATGCCGTGTTCACGAACGGTGCTCAAGAAGGCCAGACGAAGCTGACCAGCGAATGCGTCAATTCCATTGTGAAGGACAAGCTGTTCCGATACGGTACGGAGCAGTTCTACATCAGCGGGAAGGAGAACCCCAAGGCGACGGCCGAAAACCCGGAGGTCGATTACGAACAGTGCGCCGCGATCGTGCGCAAGAAGTTGCTACCCACGTTGAGCCCGAAACCGGTGACGTTGAAGCAGCACGAGATCTCTGCGTTCAGCTATTTCTTCGACCGGGCCATTGAGACTGGATTAGTAGGTGAGTCCTCAATCGATCATAAATTGGTGCAAGTTTGTTATACTCAAGTGGTCATGCAATATCCGGAACCATTCCGAGGATATTCCGGATTGTGCTGACTTCAAAAAAATCGGATGAAAATTATCGAAATGCCAGCATTTTGAAAATGAGTTGTCGGGGGTAGGGTACGTGAAGATAAATACTGCTTCGTTGGTCGGCTTGTTCGCTAGAGCATTTCTGATAGGTAGCAGGGACAGTTGATTACTATACAGTCATAGTTGTGTTGCACGTTAGACATTCTTTCTTTTTCTTTTATCAAATTCAAGATAAAACTGAATTAACAATATTTTTCCACAATACACTATTCGTGGCTGTTAACAACCAACCTCGGCAACGCCCAATGATCGCCAGATCTTTTTCCACTTGATCCGCCCACCTTGCACGCTGCCCTCCAGGTCTTCTAGAACCGTCCGGATCTTTTGCGTACACTGAGAAAACTGATCTTATGAAGGGCATAATTTTGTCTTATGAAATTTCGACATAAGAATTTTTTTTGATTTCCATAAGAAATTCTTATGATATCGTTTTCATAAGACATCTTATGAAATATTTTTGCGCAATATAAAACAAAATCGCAACCTGGAATCGAACCAGGGACGTCGAGATCGGAGAACGCGTGCTTTACTCACGCGCCCATCGACGCTTCGAAAGTTGGAACGGTTGGAGTGCAATAAAAAGTTTGACTTTCGGGATCAACGTTTCATAAGAACATTCTTATGAGATTTTTCATAAGACCGCTGTAATGAATTTCTTAAGAAATTTTTGCCTCAGTGTACACTAGTTTTGCAGGGTTTTTTTTATTCTTCAACACTTATCCTAATTTACAGCTGGTGATGCCGTATAACTATTATTTAACAATTGTGAAAAGGCTGAAAAAGCGCCTTCTCGAGATGTTATTCAGTTAGTGGTTACATAGGAGCCGAGAAAAGAGCTATGACTTGGTGGTATAGAATCTGCTCGCACAGCATATACATGTGGATTAAGTACGCCAGATTTATTGGTATAGGGCTTGCATAGAAGCTTTCGTCCATATGTACAACACAGTAACTCAGCGTCAAGCCGTATTGAGGACGCTTTGTTGACGTTTACATTCACAATAAAATCACACAAAGCTGGTTCTGTGTTGACGAGCTGATGATTATGACATTTGCTGGCTAACAATTCGGTGACATATGAGCGCATGGCAGTAGTCTCCTTCGCGAAACCGTTTCAGGATGGACAGGTCAACTTGGAGCTCAGTAGCGTCCTTCTAGAGCTTCAAACCAGTGGACCAGATCAACCGAAGGAGTTTCAGATGGTCGAGATTGATGCGGGCTCTGTTCGCTTCCCTAAGGAGAAAGACCTCCTGATTACTGATCGGTTAGCCAATGCAATGGTTCTGCAGCATAATTTTTTGTGACTCGATAGCGGAAAGAAAACACTGAAAAATCTATACAGGCCGCATCTGCTGGGGTGAATGGGAGTTGTCCGGCGATTATCCGAATAGCTTGGTTGTATGTAGGGGTTAAGCGATCGATGAGGGAGTTTTCTGCTAGTCCAAATATTTCAATTGCGTCTGGGGGGGAGGGGTCAGTAAAGTGTGACAACCCATGTGTAATTCTCGCTGAGACCGGCCCACTGTTTACACCTTGTCTTCAAAAATGTTTAAGGTGAAAATTTTCTGAAAGTCTTAGCTAAAAAAGTAAGGAAAATGCATTTGGTTACTCAAATTGATGGACCCCCCGTTAGTTAGAGCCACAACAATTTTTGCAGATCCCTCGATATAGATCAAACGGAGGCTCATTTAAACCGTTATAACTCGAAAATTTCTCCAAAAACCACCTCAAAATGAATTGTTGTTGAAAAGAGGAAAGATATAGATCTAATATTTACAATAATAAAATGTTGGGTCGGCCATATTGATTTGACCGCCATCTTAGATTTTTATACCAAAACTTTTTTTTTCACCTGGATGGCAACCACCGATTTTAAAATTTTTTGCATGAATTGAAAGCTGAGACGACATTTATACATAACATAACATATCAAACAATTAGAGATGTCTTTTTTTCCATTCAAAAGTTGTCTGCTGTTTTGAGAGTAACCCCCATACAAAAATTTCAGAGGTCTCATACAACAAGTGTGTAAACTTAATCTATGGACGCTCCCTTGTTGAGCAGAGGAAAAAGTAGATATGTGAAAGATACTTTGCGGAATGAAAATGTGTGTTTAGGATTTTACTAACGTATATATGAACAATTCTTTATACATTCGTCATTTTTTCTCACTTTTCCACAGATCCCTTCCAGGGCGGCGAGACGACGGTGGGCCAGTTTATTACCCGCTCTCGTGAGGTATGTGCCGATGCCAACACCGATCAACCATTTATGTGCGTTGATCTTACTTTCATTGCCGTATTACTGGAGGAAGGATACGGTCTCAAGCCGAAAACTCCACTCAAGGTAAGTACCGTTTCGATTAAAAATCTATCTAAATCTAACCCATTTTCCCTCGGGAAATTTCTGTTCATTTCAGTTGTACAAGAAAATTGACGGACACGAGATCTCGTGGGCACTGGGTTGTGCGTACAGCATTCTGACCAGCAACAAAAGTTCCCAACTGTAGTGTAGGAAAAAAAACTATATAAACCGCGTGCATCGAGCAACAACGATACAATCAACAAAACCACCTAACAAACCGGAACCGAAACAAATCTAATGGGTAAAAGGGTTTTATTTCGAGGACATTTCAAAGAATAAGTTTGTCTTTGGTTGTTGTTCTAGGGGACATTTGACTAGGGCAACTGAAGGGAGAAACATATATGAAACAACCATAGGCGCCAACTTAGGGGGGGCAAGCATGGTTTTGCCCCCCCCAATATTTGGCAATTTTTCGATTTTCCCATACAAAAAATCAGAAAAACCAGGCTTTGCCCCCCCAATAATTTGACCAAGTTGGCGCGTCTGGAAACAACTATTTTGAATCCATAGAGCAATCATTTTTGATAGATCCAATTTTAAGGCAGTTGATTTTACTTATACAAGAAGGAACTTTATCTGATTTATATTACTTTATACCACCAACGTGTATATTGAACAGATGAAATAGCGAAAAACGATAGATAATGATATACCTTCATGTGCCTTAACAAACAGAAAGGGATAAACCATATTTTGATTTCATTACACTCTCATAGTAAAATTAATAAGCCTTTATCGCAAAATCTGTTGTCAGTTAGTGTGAGTAGAATTGTCACACCAAAATGGTAGCTTTTAGATGGATGGTTTGCACCTGTCATATACTGCCCCCGCTGGTATAACAGTCCCATGTTTGCTGGGTTTCCTATTTATATGGGACTGTTATTCGAGTGGGGGCAGTATAGATGAATAGTGTTACGTAGTTTTCCATTAGAAACCCTTACCCAAAAAAATACATTCCCCTCAGAGAATAAAAAGTCCTACTTAGCTGAAGTTATTCAAATCGATGTCACACACACTCACTAGTCTTGATGCACTGCTTCTAGTAATAACATGTGTAGAAACTTGGACATTGTTGGGCACAATGATTAATCGTGAGTTTTATGTAAAGATTATGATTTTTCATTTTTTTTTTTTGCAGCACAAGAAGTTTTGTATATGTAGCCTTCGTACGACGAGTAAAATTTTTGATTTCGGTTTTATAAAATTTCCCGATAACTCTAAGTGAGAAGAATTGCTCATTTGTATTACAATAAACATAACAATTATGTATAACTATAAATAGAATACAAAAAAAATCAGCACTGATTTGTAGCTTTACATGTAAAAATCACGATTGTTCAAGTTCTCAGCAGCTCTGTGCAGCATTATTACCATCAAATGGAAGCCCTTCGATGAAAGAATGGATCCAGGAGGATGAAGTTGTCCATGTCCACTCACTCAGCAAGGTCTGTTTGATAGCAAAAAATTTCATATGTGATATATTCAAGAGCGCTAGAAGCGCACCATCGAAAATAAAACTCACTGGAAATGTGTCGTCGTAGATGTATGTAGTATTTATCATATTAGCAACAGAAAAGGCACCGAGAGAACTGTTGTGAATTTTCTCTTTCAATCAAGCACCGAAACAAGAACGATTGTTTTATGTGAAGATGTCAAATAAACCTCAGGTCGTATGAGAAACGAAAAGCTACTTTTTCCAATTGATTTAATCGATGACATTTACATTATAACTTGATATTTTTTTTTCATTCCATGAGCTGTTGCTACCGTGTCACCTTTCGTTTTGGTCTGTTGGGATTTATAAGATAATGATTTATTTATTGGCTAGTTCAATGTTCCTTATGCTAATTGTCTTGTTTAACGATTTGTTTATATAGGGGAACTTACGTATTTTCGGCAGTTTTGTTCTCTTCGTCATGGGGGGTTTTTTGAAACCTGTTGATCTCAAAATTTGCCTCAAATCCTTTACAACCAAGCTGAGTTATGTGCCCAAGTTTCAGACAATGTGGCCCACAAAAACCCCTCTTGACGAAGAGAACAAACCTGCCGATAATACCCTTTGTCACCCTATTGCTATTTTCTGTAGCTTAATCGAAAGAGTACACTTTTCTGAACATAACATTATTTTATTGCACTACTATACTGCCGTATATCTGTCCCATTTGCATAGGAAATCCAGCAAAGATGGGACTGATATGCGATTCACGGCAGTATATCCGTGTTTACTTTTACTTTACTGGTAAATTCATTAGTAACTCCTAGTTAAATGCGGTACCAGTTTGGCAGGGGGTTCTATTTTAAGTACTATTCGCTTGAAACACTTTCCTTTTTATTCCAATTAACTTGATTTTTTGTATACTACAGGGAGTTAAAGTAGTGTGAAAAAGTTTAAATCAATTGGTGTAAAATTGTTTGTGTTATGCGCATAGCTCCCAAAATAGGATCTCCTGCTCAAAAGGTTCACCTTAACCCTTTCCTTCCCACGACTTTGAACGACTATGTCTATGCCAAGAAAGTGTTTCAGAAAAAAGAGCTTGAACAAAAATTATTACAAATTGGTCAAATTTTTAGATATCAACGAAAAAGTATTCAGTTGTAAATCAATAGTTTTTTTTTATTATTTTTCAATAGTTCCACTATTGTAAAAAGTAGTTGGCAGTTGCCTTTATCATGAGATTACAATCATATTCTAAAAACTATTGCATCATATTAATCTAATTCGGTTTGTCTCGAATTCGTCGAAAATCGATGGTGCTCTAAAGCAACCATGGCATTAAGGGCCAGAATCGCAATCTAGCGGAACAAAATAAATTACTCCAAGACGAAGCATTTACGACACATGGTGTCTTCGACAAAGTTGTTTGACATCAGCAGGGGCATCTATTTCTAAGAAGGGGCATTTATTTCGTCCGCATAGGTGACGCCACCATCTAACTTCTTCGTTTTACGTCCTAGAGACTTGGCGTCTTTGGTAAAGTTCGGTATAATAGTAAGGACAAACCTACATAATCAAAAAAAACCTGAATTAATCCACCTATGGTGAACAGAACCCTTCTTACACTTATTAAAATTATTGCTGTATTATTTGTTCGTATGTATGATTGTGTTTTTGGCCATTCTAAAAAATATTGTAGATTTGGCATCAAGTTGATTGCTTTCCATAATAGAATCATCGACCATGGGCTCAACTACCAGAAATGCCAGCCAGAATATCCTAGAATCTTGTGTGGAATGTTTGAAGAATAGCTTACATATTCTGGAATATTGTATGTCTTGTTAACTGCCAAACGAATAATACATGGGTAAGAAAATCATCGAGACACACTTTGTCAAATATTCTTTATCAGTTGACTAAATTAGATCCAAAGTACTTGGGACCCATGGTTGTGGCATAGAGAAACAGACGTCACACTCCGCTCGCTTCCCATCGATCACCTTTTTAACGGTTGATTTAAATTTTCGCTAATAGGTCGATTGATCACTCGCTGTTCTGGCGTCGTTTGTTTGACGTTTGCTCACTACTGCCACCTAGTGATTGCCCGGCCAAGCACAGTACGTTTAGCATGGACTACCCACAGTTGATCAGCAGGAGTAAATCCATTTTATTTTGTATGGTGAAAAGCATCTAAACTTGAATTACTTGAAATAGAAAGCTTTTACTGAAAAAATATTTGGTAGGCTTAATAGTAGTCACCATTGTGCACAACCACTACCAAATATTTTTTCGAATAATGTATTCCACTTCGATAAATTTGCCTTTAGATGCTATTCGCCATACAATATTATTGCGATTTACTTTTAGTGATTTTTCGCGCATAGAAGCTAGCGCCACATTGGTCGATGCGGAGAGTAGGAAAACAGCCGATGTAGTTAATTCATTGGGCGGTTATGTTTTGTTGACGATGTTTTTCAATGAAACTTGTTCGAAGAGTTGCGTCTGTTTATATATGGTTATAGATCGAAACCAAGCGACATTTATACAATCTCGGTAACTAAATGTCCAATCAAAATTAAATTCAATACAATTGTACGAGGATGTTGTAGCTTTCATTTGATGCTAAGAGAACCGTAATCGGTTGACAGACGGCTGAGAAATTTATTATGATACATTTTATCACAAATCTCTCAATAGCATAAATTTTATTACTCCTAAGTACTCCTCTAAAGATATCTCGGAAACAAAATGTCCAAACGGCATGAAATTCAATAGCACACTACTAGGATGCTGCACCTTTCATTTGCTGATGAGAGAACTCAAATCGATTGACACACGCCTGGTCAATTTATTATGAAGCATTTTTCAAAGACCTCTTAAAAAGTTGAGATGTACTACTCCAAAGTACTCCTCGAAAGATATCTCGGTTACAAAATGTCCAATCGGAATGAAATTCAAAAGCGTTCTTCTAGGATGCAGTAGCTTTCGTTTCGGGCCTTAAGAACCCGGATCGGTTGATAGACGGCTGAGAAATTTATGGTGATACACTTTGTCAAACATATCTAAAATAATTAAGTTGTACTACTCCCTAGCACTCTTTGAAAGATATCTCGGTAACCGAACGTCCAATCAAAATAAAATTCAATAGCGTTCTACTAGGATGTAGTAGCTTTCATTTGCTTCCAAGAGAACTCAAATCGGTCAACAGACGGCTGAGAACCGTGAGTGACATTTTTTTGTAACATACATACACACACACACACATACACACACACACATACACACACACGCACATACAGACATTTGCTCAATTCGTCGAGCTGAGTTGATTGGTATATGTGACTCGGCCCTGCGGGCCTCGGATCGAAAGTCGGTTTTCCAAGCGGTATTTATACCCTTCTTATGGGTGTAAGAAGGGTAAAAAGAGAGAATTTTCATATTATGTTTGATTATTTGTTGCCTGTTCCGACTTTTTGTCTTTCGGTCTTTCAAGATTTTGGTTTTCTATTCTTATAACTTAAGATATTTGGCACACATACATATTTCTTTTTGTTCAAATTATAGTTGCCCATATTTGACTATTGTTATGAAAGCAGATTTGCTGTATAGAGACTGTACGCTCTTAATATATCGGTGTTAACATTCAAAAATGCGAAACTGCTTGCCGAACCCAACCTTTATCTGTCCGACGCAATGCACAATCACTACTGGACGGAGAAAATGCATTTTTTTCCGATAGTGATTGTTGGTGTCCTGGGGAAAATGAGATACTATCTACAGCTATGGGAGAAGATATTGTGTTGAAGATCAGTTCCGTCCTTTTGAAATGTTGCTACTGATATGTGTGTGAATACTATCGCCTTGACTGAGAGTAGTATGATAATCCATACTGCCGTGAATCACATATCAGTCTCATTTTTGCTGGATTTCCTATGCAAATGGGACAAATATGCGATTCACGGCAGTATAGACATATGGAATCACAATATAATATACTTTTAATTGAATTTGTTACACCAATGAAATGTTTGTTTCCCACAGGCCCTAAGAACACCTAGCATATATTGACGTCATGACCA
>NW_026917480.1:0-25000 GCF_035046485.1 Aedes albopictus
AGTACTTCCTCAGTTATTCATTGAGAGCTTCCTCTGCCAACACGACTTGACGTCTGTCAGTTTTAGCGAATAACATTCGATAACCGAAACATCTACTGTACTCAAATTTAAAACGAAAACTATAAAAAATATGTCAAGTGATTTTGTATTTGATTATACAAACATGATCCAAGCAACAATAATACTTATTGTTATTCATTTGTTACAAATTGTTTTTAAGTGTAATTGAGAAATAAACTCTTTTTTATTAAAAAGTCCATGAGAACTTTGCAGGCACTTTTGCAACTATTTAAAAACAACTTAAATTAATTTTTACTGATAGTAACTTTAAATTATTATAGAACTATTGAAAAACAATCGAATCAATCAGTCACTAATAATGCTAATGTTCACTTATTGTACGAACTATATGGGCTTGATTTCTATTGTAAAAAGTAACAATATATCTACTATGTGTTTTATTGTGAACAATAAAACCAGTCATTTGTTAATAATATTTACCATGTAAAGAATGGTAATTTTTTATCCGGGTTACGCTCCGCACGAGTTGAACAATGTAAACACTTGCTTCAACTGAAATGCATTCAAAAGCATTCGTGAACAGTCAAGTCATTTTCTCAGTCTAAACACATCATTCCATTGGATTGAACATCTTTGAGAAGTTAGCAAGTGAAATGCTCGTTTCAGCTGAACAATGTAAACCAGGGATTAGGAAAGATTCATTTATTACGTCCATCGTTTTTTCGCGGTGTCGGCACCTCTCAAACGTCAAATTTTCTGTGAGATTAAGCAAGCCAGCCTAAATTCGTGCAGTGGACCATATTATCGTGAATGTTTCGCCAACATTCTGGCATCACTGGAAGCATCATTTTACTTATGTTTTCTACATATCTTGATAACTCAGAGGTACCAACTGCTACGAATCAAAATAATGATTTTTTGACTGAGCGAGAGATCCCAGAAACCAGCCAATCATTGGCGACCGTCAAGCAGAGCCAGACAGTGTAAAGACTAAGCGGGCTGAAAGAACTGAACGGCACTACAGCTAGACAGAAGTAAAGTGTGAAAAACGCAAATCTGAAGCCTCGGAAAGGGCACCAAGTTTGCCGGAAAACCTGTGCGGTTCACAGAAGCCTTGGATAAAGTGGAAAAACGGTGTCGAACGGTACTCAAACTTGCGTGATTCGTGAATTTGTGATTTTTTTTTTGCTCCATCAGGGCGACAGTTTTCGCTGCTTAGCGAGATATCGGCGGTAGCGAGCGTTTGCGGGCCTGTGTGCGTATACATATATTATGTTGGGTTGATAGTGTGAGTTCATCTGAAGAACAACCGTCAGTGTTAGTGATACCTATCAAGACGAAGGGAAACTTTCCCCCGGCGAAGAAAGAAAACTGCGTTGCGATCAGTGCTGCCAAATGCGTTTTATATTTCTATATATATTTTTAATTTGACGTTATTGAGTTCTCCGAGTTTCATCTCACGAAAGCTATTACAAGCCTATTCATATACGGAAAAACAAAAGTTGTTTACAAAGTTTCTTACAAATTCTTAACACGGGGAATTTGAACACAAACCACTACCACACAGGCATTTGGATTGGTTTATTGTGAGACTTTAGTTCAGGTGACCTCATTTGAGAACCATTTGAATAAACTAGGTCTAATTGTATTGTATTGTATTGTATTTATTTTATAAATACAATGAAAATATTCCTTGAAGCAAACATGATTTTAACTGAATTAAAAAAAATAGACACATCTTCAACTGCGGTTAAGAATCTAATCTAAGGACGTTGCGGTTATCTTTGATTTTTCTCTGATTTCCTCAATATTTACTGACTATTGAAAAATCGCTCTCTTTTTCTTCTATAAAAAAGTTTAAACAACAAGATCAACTCCTGTCCCAAGGAGCGGACCTGGTGTGGTGGTTAGAACACTTGACTATCACGCCGAGGACCTGGGATCGAACCCCACTCCCGACATACTCACAAAATGTGGGTTCTTCCTTCGGAAGGGAAGTAAAACGTGGGTCCCGAGATGAACTAGCCTAGGGCTAAAAATCTCGTTAAACAGACAAAAAAAAACTCCTGTCCCATTTGTCATCTACAGTAGTATGTTATGGTAGGGTATGAGTACCTTTCTTCATTCTATACCGTTATGTTCATCCTCTTCCCAAAAATTCAATTCAGGTACCTATTGTGTCCGTTATTTTTGTAAGGGTAGGTCCATTTATTACGACACTAGCTTCATTTATTACGACACTAGCTTTACCAAGCCGAAATGTCAAAAAAAAGACGAAAAAAAAACCGGTAAAACCCTCAATTTTTTTGCGGGTTTATTAGTCTTTTCTTTTTTTGTTTTTTTGTAATTGTAATTGTATTTATTGATCGAACGTGAGTGTTTCTAAACCATTGTAAATGGATCATTGAAGCCGACTTTTCCGCTATTCACCGCATCAAAACAAAAGCGCCACCGTATATGAACGATAACACAGTGACAGCAGTCGAGTTACGTCAAACACACAAGGCTACGGTGGCGCTATCTGTTCATTTCATCCATGTGATTTCGACTGCAGTTCTGCGAAACTTAAATGCTTTTTTATGTTGCTTTTAAAATAACATAATAACTTCTAGATATTTTTTGAATAGCTTTTTAATAAATTATTTCTATCGAAGTTACAAATCTAAGATAACAAAACGATTCGAGCTTAGGTCTTTTACAGTTGAGAGGCAATCAAATTTCGCGCTCAGTATCATACGGGCGTATCTACAATGATCGATTTTCTCTTCGGCTAATAACTTCGACAATGATTTTTCATAAGGGCCTTTTTCAGAAAGGTGTGACAACCCATACAAAAATTTTAGAGGTTTCATACAAAAAGTGTGACATAGGGGGGAGGGGGGGTTGAAAATGGTCGATTTTTGCGTGACGTAATTTATGGACGTTTCCATATTGGTCGTATTTTCCGGAATGATCCAAAAAGAAAATCGACGAAGAGAAATCGCTCATTGTAGATACGCCTGTATGATACTAAACGCGAGAAATGTAATTTGAAACGACACAGTAGGAAAAACTAAAAAATCAATCCATGATGTTTTTGATTTTGAACGATTCCTCTTCAACGCAAAACTGGGGTTAAATCAACACATGGTCATAAAAAATCATAGTAAAACTGTGGTGGAGTAACAGAAATCGTCGAAAGAATGGTTTTAGGCACATGTTTAATCAAGGATGTTGAATTTTACTGCTGTCGATTCGCGCGAAACTAAATTTGATGGATATGTAATTTGACACTAAACCACATAACATTATCTGCAATACATATTAGGATTAGGTACCGTTTCAGTAATTTCGATTAGAATCCTTTGTATTTTTATATGTTTACTTTCCTTGACCTGATAAACAGGGTAAACTAGCAGGCTACCGTTAATAAAGATACAATTACAATTACAATTACTGTTGGGACAGAGCGAATCACGAGTCCGAGAAGGATTGCTATTTGAAAAACACATTTGGCAGCACTGGTTTTGCACCTTTGGCAACGAGAGCAGCTTCAGGCTCGATAGACAGATGAAAGTTTTCTTCAAAATAATATAAAAATATCGCCGAATCGCATCCAATTTTGCATTATTCATCAGCTAGACTCATGTGCCACTAAGATTTATACAAATATTCATTAAACTAGTGAACATAGTGAATTTTGAATAGTTTATTGTATGTGGAAAATAAAATTCGGAAATATAACATTTTGGTGTGGCTGCTTCTACTGAACGTGAAGAAAGAAGGGGAGCGAATCTCGAACGAAACAAGTTTTTATTCGTCCTGCTGTTTTACAAATTGCTTGGTACGCTCTAGGTACACATTTTAGAAGTGTGCAAAACACGGCGACCAACCGATCGAACGCGAAGCAAGCCTTGTCTGAAATAGCTAAATCTTTTAGCAACATAGAGACGAAGGCAGATCCTAGTAGCCACGGTTAACGTGTAAGTAACTGGAGGCAAACAAATACAAGCAGATATTTTTGGCAATTAGTACCACAGCAATATTCACCAATAGACAAAATGACGGAGGAAGCTTTCCCAAAAACCCTTTATGTCGGAAATCTGGACCAATCCGTAACGGAGGATCTACTGTGCGCACTGTTCGGTCAGATGGGTGCCGTCAAAAGCTGTAAGATCATACGTGAAGCTAGCAGTGATCCGTATGCCTTCATCGAGTATGCCAACCATCAGTCAGCTCAAACAGCGCTTGCTGCGATGAATAAGCGATTGTTCCTGAAAAAAGAGATCAAAGTAAACTGGGCCACCAGTCCAGGGAATCAGCCGAAAACGGACACCAGCCAGCATCACCACATCTTCGTTGGTGACTTGAGTCCGGAAATCGAAACGGAAACCCTGCGAGAAGCATTCGCTCCATTCGGGGAGATTTCGAATTGTCGGATCGTTCGGGATCCACAGACCCTAAAATCCAGAGGTTACGCGTTTGTGTCATTTGTAAAGAAGGCGGAAGCAGAAAATGCGATACAAATGATGAACGGGCAGTGGTTGGGTTCACGGAGCATCCGCACTAATTGGTCTACCAGGAAGCCACCGGCACCGCGTGAAAATATCAAAGGTTAGTGATTTTTTGTACACTTTTTTTTTCTACTACAGAGTTTCATGTGTTTATTCTTCATGTAGTACAGGTCGGACTCATAAAATTTATATTTTTTTTTTACATGAAGCAGTGGCGTAGCCAGATTTTTTTTTCTAGAAGAAAAGAAAGGTTTGGGAAGCAACAAAAGTTTACTTCAAATTTTACATATACCTACTTTATCAGATATCTTAATCTTGTGTATTGAAGGTAATGAATGTTAATAAATATTACTATCCAATGCTTCAGTTTCTAGTATACTTTTTAGAATAGTGTTTCCCAAACTGTTTAGCGGTAGCGTAAAGAAAACTTATGTCGTATGTATCCTAAATAAGATTTTATATTTTTAAGTAGGATGCACAATGAAGACTAATTACAAAAAAGTTTTCAAGGTTTCAAGTTTAACAAGAAAACACCTGACACCCGACAAACTCACAATATGTGGGTTCTTCCTTCACAAGGTACCTATGTAAAATCATGGGCCGCGAGATAAAACTTGATTCGCGTTAAATATCTTGAACTTGAGTAGAGCATGATCTATCACCCGCGGTTGTTCCTCTGTTATTGCAAGGACATCTGCATTTACACAAAAAGCTTCGCGTTAAATATCTTGTTCATAAAGATGTGTACTTTACGAGGGAAAACAACGACTTTATTTGGTTTACCTTTTAAAGCTCAGCTTAACTGGGGATGGGAAATGTCATTTTTTTTACTCTTACTGTCCCTTCCCTAGTAAGAAATATTTATCGACGATATAATTAATTTTCCATAACTAATCATCATTTTGGATTGGTG
This sequence comes from Aedes albopictus, assembly GCF_035046485.1. NCBI lineage: Eukaryota > Metazoa > Arthropoda > Insecta > Diptera > Culicidae > Aedes > Aedes albopictus. The sequence goes on from NW_026917480.1 coordinate 5,428, forward strand.
ATGTATTAGTATTAGTATTTATTCAGCTTAACGCCTAACGGATGGAAATTTACATCGAAAGCGATGCAAATTAAAAAAAAATCTTGTGACATTTTTTAATGAAACTCCGTGACATTTTCCATTCTTGACTGCAACAATCTGATTTTACAATGGCCACAACATTATCCGCGAATTGAACCAACTCGCCTTCCTCCATTCCTGAAATAGCTTCGGAAAGCTGTTCCTCAATTATATCCGGGTTGAGTTGCTTCTGGGTGTAATTCTCTTCTGTTTTGTTTCGGCTTTATGTTTGAAGCGCTTTTCTCTCAGCTTCATAGAGGACCCAATGTATTCCTTTCACCATCGCTTTACACTATAAACGAGGTGCTCTTCACTGTTTTTTAGATCACTGTGACCATTTCATCTGGGCGTAAATGACTTGCGATCTAACACTGTTAAGACGATCTTCCAGGTTCTACTCTTTGATCTTTGTTAACGTCCTTTCATGTTTTCATTTATAACATTTTTATAAAAATGTATTGTGTATATTGTGTATTTAATACACATTTCGGTGGAAACTTCGAAAAAAAAATCAATTAAATCAAGCATAATTTTTCAATCCGACGTAACTCGAGAATGTAAACAAATCCGGGTTAACTGCTGCATGCATGATTCATAAAGCAAATTGAAGAACCCACATCACTGTTTGATGGTTTATTGCTTAATTTGTTTAACTAAGCATATTTTTCGAAACGACGTATCTAGTAATCCTACATTATAGAGATCTGCGGAGGCGGCCATTGTAAGCCAATCGTGCAGAAAGAACTGTCAAAGTGTGAGCCAAATGAACAGGCTGATCGTTCGTAAGAAGGCGTCGATTGAACGGTATTGCAATCCGAACTAAATAAATTACAATTATTTATTTTTAATATCGAGAAATTGACGGTATATGTAAGTTTAGTAAAAAGATAGAATTTAATTAATTCTGCTTTCAAAAGCTCAAGCTTATGACGAAACTTTTGTTGCTGCACTTCTCGAAAAAACTTTCATTGCTGCTTCTTGCTTCATTTCTGCCGATATGTTTAGCTTAACACTTTGCAATAAATTTCAGATTTCATCGATTGCTCCGCTATTTTTTTCAAAATTTTGAAAAAAAAATCTACCATAATTAGAAAATGTAAACAAAACAACTTGAACCACTACGAAGTCACGCACAAAGTTTGAACATCTAGCTTTGCAGCAAGTGTTGGCAGCTGATGTAAACAAAATGAACAGCGTTGCTAAATCGACATATGTAACTTCCGCTTATCTCTATGTAGAGGATTTCTAGATGTATCTAACTATTTTGATGTTTACAACTTTACTGATATAGATACACCGTTTTGATATATGAGAAAACCAAACGACGTATCTAGCCAAAATCAAAAGTAACAGATACACCAAACTGGCACCATACAAAAGTGACGTATCTGGCATGACGTATCTCTGACCAACCCGGTGTATGTGTATTTTTGTCAAAATTCATCCTGAAAATGATATGGATTGAGTAGGTTTTGTTTCTCACCTAGTGCGTGCTTTATCCGTGGTGATGTTAAGCACGAAAAAACTTATGGAAAGTCTTTTTATAAAAAAACTATTTTAGTGAAATGGTGGTCAACATTGACCATGAATTTACTCAGATCAGTGAGTGCGGAACAAATCTTATATTTTGACGTTTTTCGTTGAGAAAATGTGAATTACTTAAAAGGTGATCCATCTTGCCCCGCACTTTTTTCGCGGCGCAAAATCGATTACTTTTGAAAACTGCTTGTTTAACATCATATTTTATATTTAACGAACTTTTTATCGACTTTTAGCATGGCTAACTAGTGTATTAAAGAGTAGCGGACGAATACAAACCAATACGATTTGTATTTACAAAGTTATGCTGATCCATCCTAAGGTGACCCATTTTGCCCGCCCCACCCTACCTTCGTTTTGATGGTTAAATAAACAAAACAGTTTTTATTTTTTGGATAGAATGATAGCGAGTTCAATCGATAAAATGACAGTTCGTCCCGAACAAAAAAATTTCCCCACGCAAGCTTTAAATGCATTTTAAAAATAGTTCCCGGGCACCAAAAAAAATAAAATTTTGGATTTCGTCTAATTTTTGGACGGAGACTCCGATTATGGAATAATCTGGATACCCCTAAAGAACCCAATTCAGGACAATTCCCGGCCTAGACATCGTGATTCATTTCGCAATTGGTACAAATCTCTCATTCTCCATATTCTTCCTTCAGATGTCTTCCGTCGCATTGTCTGCACCTCGGGCTCGATCTACTGTGGAGGGCCTATATTCTGCGCACCTAAGACTTTTTCAATTTCAATCAGCTGTGATAAATTCCAAATCGAACCGATTTGGCTGAATTTTAGACCGCACATAGTTATTAGCTTAACAAATAAGGGACAAATATAATTCTTATACAAAACACTCAATTTTTATGTAGAAGCAAGAAAATTCTAAAGTGTGTCTTTGTTTCTAATTCTGCGCATCCTTTTTTGGAATGTTGTTTATTCTGCGCACATGGGAAAAACTCTAAAAAGATAACGTATTGTAATGAGAACATGATTCATAGATGAAATTCAATTGAATTCTTCATTTTCAACTTTTATACGACATTACGACCATATTGGAACTTTGCATGTCCCCATGTTCGTTAGTTTAAAACCTTTTTCTTCACAAACTTTTTCAATACTAATGAAACAATATTCAAAAAATATATTTGAAGCTAATATTGAACTAGCGTCCATGATGTTGTGGTATATTCGGGAAAGTGCGCCGAATTAGAGACTGCGCAGAATTAGGACCGGTCACGGTACATGTTTTTTTGGGATTAACACAAAAGGCCGAATCACGAAAGGCCGAATCACAAAAGGCCGAAACCAGTATAACTACCACAAAAGGCCGAAAGCACAAAAGGCCGAATCACGAAAGGCCGAAGGTAACGAAAGGCCGAATGTAACAAAAGGCCGAAGGTAACGAAAGGCCGAATGTAACGAAAGGCCGAAGGTAACGAAAGGCCGAATGTAACAAAAGGCCGAACGTAACGAAAGGCCGAATTACGGAAAACGCATATTCACTCGGTTTCCGTTTAGTCAAATACTCTATTAATTAAAAGAATGTATGTATGTATGTATGTTATAACCTCAAATTGAATAGTTAACAAAAAACTCCTCACTCCAACGTAAAATGCACATAAATGTGAACCATGCGGCGTAGCCGCATGGAGGATAGAGGAACTGAGGCGGCAGAAGGCCGCCGAAGTATCCGATATCCGATGCAACGTAATTGCGTCGACTCGAATCCAAGGAAAACAGCAGTTCCAATAGTATGCTAGGTATAATGCGAACAGAAGTTGTTATCTTTTTTTAAGTCCGACGAGCGTTAGCGAGTTCGGACAGCAAGCGTTTCCCTATATAACAAACGTAGTTGTTCGGCCAGCTATTTCGCCTTTCTATCATTTATGTGCTGCTGTTATAAGCTTATTATGCCATGTTATGTATAATTATCACTATACATGTCACATTTGTAGACAACAGTTCAAACTTCCAAAAAGATTTGAGTATAATGAATTGGCTTCTTTAGCGGTGTTGAGATTATTCCATATTCTGAATCTGCATGCCAAACTGAGCCGAAATCAAAATTTTCATGAATTTTGGTGTCCGGGAACCAATTTAAAAATCAATTTGAAGTTTGTATGGGAGCGATTTGTCGAATCACCCCTCGTTGGATTTTGTACTGGAGGGAGCTGTCAAACAGTAGCCCAGCTGTCAAAAGGCGATTTGGAAAAATCTCTTTGAAATTAGTTTTAAGTATGAAAATAAAGTTATAAAAATCTGAAAAAAATCATAGTGGCTCAGAAAAAGGTGCTCTATCGTTTAAAAATATAAAATCATTGATTTTTTCTTAATTTAAAAACCCAATTTATGTTGGACAATATGTATTTGCTTAAATGTTTTTTTCTTGTTATATGGTAAAGGTTATGGAAAGGAAAGGGTTAAGTAATAAAATGGCTACTTTTGAAATTCGGCCTTTCGTTACTTTCGGCCTTTCGTTACATTCGGCCTTTCGTTACATTCGGCCTTTCGTTACCTTCGGCCTTTCGTTCCATTCGGCCTTTCGTGCTTCGGCCTTTTGTTACCATCGGCCTTTCGTGCTTTCGGCCTTTTGTGATTCGGCCTTTTGTGATTCGGCCTTTCGTGATTCGGCCTTTCGTAGTAGTCCCGTTTTTTTTTTGTTCGTAACCGAACCTATAGCATTTGGCTACAATGTCCGACAGGGGAAATGTACCATTCTTCCAATTTTCCTCTCAAGAAGCACACACAAATTCGTAGCCTCACTGGCACTGGGACGTTCGATCCTCATACCGTAATTCTAATGTTTTCGTCATACATTTGGTGTTATACACTACACATCTTGTCATATTGTGGCGTTAGCACTAAATTACTTTCCGAAAAAAAAAATCATTGACTTCCGCTGCCTTTCCTATGCGTTAAACATTACGTCGGAAGTAGTGCGCTGTATAAAAAACCAGATTTACTGTGCAGCGCACTACTTCCGACGTTATGTTTAACGCATAGGAAAGGCAGCGGAAGTCAATGAAGTTTTTTCGGAAATCAATTTAGTGCTAAACTCACAATATAGTGTCCTTTTTAATCTTCTCCATATTTAGGACCTGAACCTTCATGTCTACTGTATCCTTTAGGGGAAAATAGGCTACAAGTGTGTTGAAAAAAGGCCAACAAAATATTACGTTATTTATGGACGGACCCTTATTCCTTCATCCTCAAAGCTGTACGATACATCTTTAACCTTTCAGGACGCACGCCATCATTTTTTTGGTAGTGTTGTACTTTTTACAACAGCGCGCGCTGAAGGCTTAACGAATCAGATGGTTTGATCCTTCAGACGTGTGTTGTAGATTTTTAGATTCTGTTGCCCAGTTCTGCTTTCCTGAACTACCTAGTCACTTTCTCTTTTGGTGCCTGTTGTTGTAATCATGAATCGAAATAGGCTGTTCTTCGTTCGTGATCACTACATCCCCTAACAATCCCTTAACAAACCACGTCATATTTCTTTGTCTTGTACAATCTGTACAAAATCCTACGACTATGGACAGAATCGGTGCACAAGCTAGCTAGCTAGCAGATACTCCTTGAAAACTAATTTTCACTTTATAATTCTCTTTAAAATCACTTTATACTACAGTTAGTAACTAAACAATTTACTGTACTATACTTTATAGGGTCTGTGTCATTTGGCATAGAGCCGTTCGACATAAGGTCACTTGGCATAAATACATTTGGCATAACGGTAATTTGGAATAATGAACAATTAGCACAATAAAGAAGAGTGCATTTCTATTATGCCAAATGTCCATTATGCCAAGTGACCTTATACCAAACGGCCTTATGCCAAATGTCCAGCTCCCACTTTATACTAATATCACGAAATATTAAATTGAACAACATTAACAAAACATCATTCTACCTTCTTCTATTTTTAGGTATAAAAAGCGGAAAGACACAAGGCTTCGAAGAAATTTATAACAACACAGGACCAACAAATACCACAGTATATTGTGGTGGCTTCCCCCCTAATGCTATCAACGACATGCTGATTCACAAGCATTTTGCATTATTCGGGCAAATCCAAGACGTTCGAGTATTCAAAGACAAAGGATACGCATTTATTAAGTTTAATAATAAGGAATCTGCCGCTAGAGCCATAGAAGGAACACATAATAGTGAAATACAAGGCTTTGCTGTGAAATGCTATTGGGGTAAGGAGAATGGAGGTGAAATGGCGAGTAATGGCATCAATGCGGCTGTTGCTGGTATGGTTGGCATTGGAATCAACAGCATAGCCGGCAGCCCGTTGCAACCGGCGAATGCCGCCGCCGCCGCTGCAGCAGCAGCTGCAGCCGCCGCGGCACAACAGCATGGTGGAAATCCACAACTGACTCAGGCGGCAGCAGCTGCAGGGGCTGCGCAGTATCCTTATTCCGCAGCATACAGTCAGATGGGTTATTGGTATCCGGTAAGTAAAATATATATTTTTTTTAATTGAAACATAAAACAAAAATAAGCATAAAGTTGCTTTAAATATACTCATAAAAACCTACAAAAAATATACTTCCTGGCCAAGTTCGCAGGGATTGACGGTATTAAAGTGAAGGAGTTTCATTTCGATTACACAAGTTTACAAAATAAAACGAAACTCGTGAACTTCTGTCAACGACCAACATTTTTGAAGTACAATTGAGCACTGATTTCGAAACCGTGCTTCAAAAAAATTAAAGTTGAGCAGTTTTTGAGTTTTAGCTTAATTTTGAGTTTTACAACTTTTAAAAATATGGAATTTAATAAAATTCAAATATCTTGCGTTTTGTTCAACCGATTTCAAATCTTTTTCCATAAATTAAAAGTTGAGTACAATACCATTTGATCATCTGAATGCTGGTTTTGCGTCAGATTGATGAAATTCAAGATATTGGCGAGATTTAGGGACCATCTCCTTAAATTTTAGCTAAATTTCCAAAAATATATGCAGAAATGTATTTTTTTAATAAGAAAAAATCAATCTAAAAATTCTTTCTCAATGTTTATTTGACGTATCATATGTAGGCGAGTTACAGTAAAAAAAATCAGCTCAATCGAAGCATTGATTACGGAGAATGAGATGTGTGAAGTGAGCGACGTTGCTCAAAAATAGAACAAAAATCGATTTCAAATCATCAACCTTGTATGGAAAGTCGAAAAAATTTCCACTCTACTGTATTTTTTTTTCCTTCGCATTTTCGAACTCAGGGCACGATTCTACACCAAAAATGATCATCAGCTTACCAAGTTCAAAAATGCTGTAAACTAGTGTTATTTACAGTCTGTTTATAACACAGTCCCGCAAAGAGTGAAACCAAATCTACCTATCGAACTGTCAAATCGGCTACCTATCGAGCACGCCAGCAAAATTGTGAAAACAAAGTCGAGCGAAGAAGAAGAACAACACTCAAAAGAAGTTGTCTTTGCGTGTCTCTATATATACAGTCTCTAGTGTTATTGTAATGTACTGCTCTTTAGTGAAACATATCACCTTTTTAACACTTTAATGCGCCTCCAACGGTTCATCACGAATCGGCTGCTGCAGATGGAGTATTAACGTGGTTCAAAAAATCGTTTTTGCTCCACACCGCTTATTCGATTCCTAACCAGATTGAATGCCTTCTCCCAAAATTTGAGCTCATTTGGATGAAAATTGAGACTGCATAAGCCCTTCAAAGTTTGTATGGGAATTACTATGGGAAAACAGTGTTTTTCATTCAATCAGCCGTAGCATTTCCCCAAGTGCCCTAGTGGGTTAGTCGACCCTTGGTAATCCTAGGCTACTTTATCAACGACAACTTTGCCGAAGACCGCATTCAAATCGAACACCTCGTTAATTAGTTACCGACTTTTATCCAGAATCGTAATCTTTACTCATGATGGTTTAACTATTCGGTGGGCATCACTGCTTTTTGCAGTGAAACATAGTAGCCATGATTTCAGTGTGCTATCTTTGGCGCCATGTGCAGCAATGTTGCCTGCTGGGAAGCTGGAGGATCACTGTTAAAGTTTGCCCAGTTGGATACAAATCGATAACTAATTAATGAGGCGTCCGATTTGAATGCGGTCTTCGGTAAAGTTGTTGCTTATAGAGTAGCCTAGGATTACCAAGGGTCGACCAACCCACTAGGGCACTTGGGGAAATGCTACGGTGGATTGAATGAAAAACATTGTTTTCCCATAGTAATTCCCGTACAAACTTTGAAGGGCTTGTGCAGTCTCAATTTTTATCCAAATGAGCTCAAATTTTGGGAGAAGGCATACAATCTGGTTAGGAATCGAATAAGCGGTGTGGAGCAAAAACGATTTTTTGAACCACGCTAGGAGTATGGCTGATCATATGCATCAGACATGCTCGATAAACACGGAGGAACCGCTGTGGCTCAGTAGAGTCTATTCTCAAGCAATAGTTCTAAATCGGTTGGATTTGAGAAGGTTTTGATGATCGTTGCAACTAATTAAGGTATTATAGGATTTGTGACAGGTTTTGGAACCTTTTACAGCCAGTTGACTTCAAAATGTTTTTTGGGTTTTTTTCCCACGTTTCTCGGTTGATTTTGATTAGTAATTTATTCGCTTTTTCGAATTTTGACTATGTTGGTCATATTTTCTTTAAATAAAGCAATTAAAAACAACCGAAGAATTGATAGTGGGAAGGAAATTTGCAGCACTTAATTGTGCTGATAGATTCGAAGCTAACGTGCGAACACTTAAACGCATTGTTGACGTCAATGCGTTCGACGTGGCATTTTGGACAAAAACTGACTGCTTTTTATTAACCCGACGTCTCCACTAGACAGAAATAGAAATGTCTTGCCATTTTGCTGGACAGATGTGTCATGACAGAAATGTTCTCTCGCTGTTTGCATGGAAAGCAGCGGTGTTGATCATTTATGTTACATTTTCTCTTTCTGGCAGAAAAATGGCAAGACATTTCTGTCTAGTGGAGACGTAGGGTAACTGAGCAACGTTACTTGTGTATGACTAGATTGACATTTACTAGGCTACGCTTGAGAAAACGACATGGCTTTTATCTAGGTAGGACCGATAGGACAATTGAACGAATTTGGAATATTTTTCATAATTTTTGTAGGGGGATTAAAACGGGTCTGGTACGTTTGGCATAAGGCCGTTTGGCATAATGCCGTTTGGCATAAGGACGTTTGGCATAAAGGACACTTGGCATAAAGTACATTTGTCATAAAGGACGTTTGGCATAATGGACATTTGGCATAAAATGATTTCAGTAAAATATGAACTAAATCGTCATAGAAGGAAAAGTATTCTAAAGAAGGATAATATATTATAATGCATTATTTTTTCTGGATATAATGTGCAGACAAGAATGATTTGCTGGAAAGAACCATTGCCGGAATCTAAATTGCTTGTATCGGAAAACCGGAAAAAAATCAAATTTATAGAAGCAAAAGGTTATTTCGTAAATAAAAGATTCAATATAATGCACCACTAACAAGTTTGCTTTCTTCCCATTGAAGGCTGTTCTTTAATTTTTCTCCAGAGGGAAAATATTTTTCACATATTCTTTATGCTAAACGTCCATTATGCCAAACGTCCCTTATGCCAAATGTCCATTATACCAAACGTCCTTTATGCCAAATGTCCTTTATGCCAAACGTCCTTATGCGAAACGGCCTTATGCCAAACGTACCAGACCCGATTAAAACATAATAGTTGACAAGCAAACTTTATTGTTTTTGAATTTTATTGAAATCAGCTGATCAGCTTGGTGTATTTTTGTTTATCTCTTAGATGGTATTATGGCACCAACAGAAACATATCAGGAGTTCAGTTACAGTTTTTTCTGTGGGTCTTGGACCGATGACAATTTAAGGACACAAGAGATGATGAACACAGAGAAGTAGAAAACGATTAGCGAAATCAAGAAAACAATTTGACACAGGACCGACTATATTTTAACATACGGCACGGGGTTCGAATGTTTCGATAAAAAAAACAAACATAGGGGTAGGCGGGGCATAATGAGCAGCTTAAGCATTTTGTCACCAAATCCAGTAAATTAAGTGAAACCAATGTTTAATTTTACCGTTCAATCCTCATTTGAACCTTAACTGACAAAAGCTAATCGTTGAAATTCCGAATAAAGTTATAAATGTTGTAAAATTTTATGTTTTTAAAAACGTATAAAATCGTGAGTTACGTTTTTGGGGTGGGGCATAATGAGCACCCTAGGTGGGGCAGGATGATCAATATCAGTTTTGTACACAATCAAATGCTAATTGACTATTCTTGTCATTGATAAAGCATACCGGCAACAATCAATAAGAATTTGAAGGGATTACGGGGTTTAATTTGTAGGGAACTGTGGGGTTCCAAGGAGTCTTCTATTGAGGAATTTTTAAACGGTTATAATATACAAATACTGAAATTTTCAAGCTAATAAATTGAAAGTTACAGACAAAACCTTGCTATATGCATCAAAACAGAGAAAACCAAAATTAAAATTTGTTTGTTGACGATGTTTACTATTTTCATTATTTTTTCACTAGTTGCTCATTCTGCCCCACCCTACTACCAACTCTTTGAAGCATATTTTTAAAACAAAAAAATTATACTAATAGTTGAAAAGTGTTACAAATACATGTCATTGGCCTAGGGAATATCAAGAAAATCGATAGATGCCCACTAAATTGTGATTTCGATACCCAAAACCTTATTTTCGGTCACCTGATTCTTAAAATATTTTCCCAGTACATGACTACTTTACGCATTTTGATTAATTTTTCAAGGTAAACGGATTTTTTGGCTAATGTTTTGTCATCAACTCATTGGATTTTAGATAATAAGGCTACAATCAAGCAATTTGTTTTGTTAATTTGAAGATTTACAGTGAAAATACAAGGTGCTCATTATGCCCCACCTGCTCATTATGCCCCGCCTACCCCTACGACAACTGACATAAAAAGCAGAAACACATATTGAACCATATCACAAAATTAAACAAGAAAACAAATACAAACCATGTGACCATAGCACTACATAGGCAAATCCTGACTGACTGACCAATTGAAAACTTTACAATCTTCTACCGTAACTTTCTGAGTCAGTTTGCAACAGTGTATCATTTTCCGCGTACGTCTGGCAAACTTCTTCTGAAAGATTACGCACCCTTTCCTATCTTCAGGTCTAGTGTAGAGGTTTCAACTCTATTCAGAGTGCAGCTAGAAACCTAGCAAAAAAAACTGAGGGAGGGTAATAGGCCCAGTCAGAGTCAGAGCCCTGAATGGGCAATGTGGGTTAGTATGTGGATGTGGTAATGCCATTGAAAGTTTGTAATATTATCCGAGGCTTTTAAAATCCAACAGGGTGCGTCCTGGGTTGCAAATAGGGGGAAAAGGGAGATTTCTCGCATTTGTACTGTAATCAGCCAATGTCATATTATCTCCTATGGTATTGTAGTGCGAATGAATGATCTCATTTTATGGGAATTCGAACCTTGTATTGTGTATTAACTTCAAAATTTTATGCTTGAAAAAATTTTGAAGACAAATATGAGATGAGAGAACACAGTTCATATGGGACCTAAATGGAATCAAATAAGTCGACTGGAGCGAGAATTCATTTTTTTCCTTACAAGCGTGTCCCATACTAATGTACACTCATCAAATTTTATTCAAATTTACTTTCATTTTTGAAAGCAATATGAACTTTTTCGACATAAAAAGGTGGTACAATCTTCGCTTGCAAACTGAGATTTCTTTCTTGTCAAAATCCAGGATTTCCTTTGTTCCAGACATGGGCAAAACACCAAACCGTGCCGCACCGGTGGCGTGTTTGCCTGTCAACACACCACCGTGTGTGTTCATATCACCACCTTCGTTCAGCTTCTACTGATGAACACGAAGTGAGACTGACGAAACACTCGTGTCGGTGGTTATAACTCGAGCCTCAGTTCTGTTAGAGGATACAGCGGTGCACCCCTCGTCACTCTACACACATTTGTGGAGCGACCTAACATACCTCATTATCGAACAACATTGTAACCTTGTAACAGAACCTTTTGTCAAACCGAATTATACGATCAAACAGAGTAACCGCGTGTGTTTTGATTTGCGAGATATTCCGTGTCCGTTCCGGGTTATTTTCCTCACAGCCGACGCAGATCCACTGTCGAACCTGTCCGCTTTGACCCACAGGTTACGGGCCCGGTGGAGGTTGCGAGGAAAAGTTGTGTTTTTTTTCGCTAAAAAGTGGAAAAAGTGCCGCGGTAGTTCGGCGTTTTGGAACGGGGAAGGCGTCGCGTCGGTGTGTTCGTTGGTGCCGGCGTCGTCGTGGTTGCATTCGGTGCAAAAGTTTTTTTTTTCGACTCGTTGTTGTCGGTTTGCGGTTAAGTTCGTGTGGTGAAGATGGATCCCATCAGCAAGTTCACGAAGCTGAACAACACGAACTGGTCATCCTGGAAATTCAGGATGGAGATGCTCCTGACCAGGGAGGAGCTCTTCTACGTCATCGATGGAGTCAAGCCCGAGCCCGCCACGGCTCAATGGACCCGTGATGACCGGAAAGCGCGCGCGACGATGGGGCTATGTATTGAGGAGAACCAATACAGCCTCGTCAAGGCGGCAGAATCGGCCCGCGATTTCTGGGACAGTCTCCAGAAATATCACGAGAAAGTCACTGTGACTTCTCGAGTATCCCTTCTCAAAAAGTTGTGCAACCTGAACTTGCGAGAAGGGGGCGACTTGGAAGCACATCTCTTCGAGTTGGACGATCTTTTCAATCGGCTGGAGAACGCCGGGCAGGAGTTGGAGGATCAACTGAAGATCGCTATGATCCTGAGGAGCCTGCCGGACTCCTACAGCGGACTTGTCACGGCACTAGAAAGCAGGCCGGACGAAGACCTGACAGTGGAGCTGGTGCGATCCAAATTGTTGGACGAGTACGAGCGCGGGAAGGAGCGATCTGGCCACGGAACGTCCGGCGAGGCCAAAGCGATGAAGAGTGGCGTCAAGTCGCACAGTGCTGTGAAGAACAAATCTGAAATCGAGTGCTTCTTCTGTAAGAAGAAGGGCCACATGAAGCGGGACTGCTTGCGGTTCCAGGCCCTGAAGAAAAGTGAAGAGCGAGAAGAAGAACCTAAGAAGAAAAGTGATCGCCCGAAGGCCAAGCAGGCCACGGAGAAGAGTTCTAGTGCGGTGCTGTTTATGGCCGGCGAGAAGAGGCACAGTTGCTGGGTTGTGGACAGCGGGGCTAGCAGCCACATGAGCAATGACAGAAGTGTGTTCACCTCGCTCAGTGAAGAGAGCGCTCCTGAAGTGATTCTTGCGGACGGAAGTGTAGTGAAATCGGCCGGGTGTGGTACCTGTGTGCTGACTGGTGTTGACGGCTGTGGTGGTGCAGTGGAGATTACTCTCACGGAAGTACTTTTTGTGCCGTCGTTGAACAGTAGTTTGATTTCGGTGGCGAAGTTGGCTGCTAAGGACTTTGTGGTGATTTTCGGCAAGGACTATTGTGACATTTGTGATCAATCGGGGCAAGTGAAAGTGAAGGGCGCCCGATCGGACAGCCTGTACCACCTGAAGACGGTTGAAACAGTGATGAAAGCCGAGAAGAAGCAGCACAACGAACTGTGTCAACACCAGTGGCACCGGCGTTTCGGCCACCGCGATCCGTCGAGTGTGAACAGAATGGACAAAGAAAAACTAGTGGCTGGTATGAAGCTGAAAGATTGTGGAATGCGGTTGAGCTGTGAAACATGCCTGGAAGGAAAGCTGTCTCGGACACCGATTCCGAAAACGGCGGAGAGGGCGTCCACGCAGGTGTTGGATTTAGTCCACACAGACCTGTGCGGGCCCATGCGAACGGCGACACCCAGCGGCAACCGATTCCTGATGACCATGATCGACGACTACAGCAGGTATGCGGTCGTGTATCTCCTCGCCAGGAAGTCGGACGCTGCCGACAAGATCGTCGAATATGTCAGGTATGTGCAAAACTTGTTTGGTAGGAAGCCGCGAGTCGTCCGCTCTGACGGAGGCGGCGAGTATGACAACAAGAAGCTTCAGACGTTCTTTGCCGAGGAGGGGATCAAGGTCCAGTTCACCACCCCCTACACGCCACAACAGAATGGGGTGGCGGAGAGGCGCAATAGGTATCTGCAGGAGATGGCAACCACAATGCTGCTGGACGCGAAGCTCGATAAAAAGTATTGGGGCGAGGCGGTGCTAACCGCTACTTACCTGCAGAACAGATTGCCCTCGCGCTCGGTGGATACTACTCCATTTGAAAAATGGTACGGGAAGAAACCAAATGTTGGGCACTTGAGGGTTTACGGGTCTCAGGCGTGGGTTCATATCCCGGATGTGAAGCGTGGCAAATTTGATAGCAAGGCACGCAAACTCACGTTCATAGGCTACTCAGAACAACATAAGGGGTATCGTTTCGTTGATTTGGCGACGGAGAAAGTCACCATTAGTCGTGACGCTAAATTCCTAGAATTCGATACTCATTCTCCGGTTGAGGAGGGAACCGATACGGTGGACGATGGTGTGGAATGGCTTTCCGCACAGGACGGTGGACGGGATCAGCGACCGGTAGACGAACCGGCATTGGACTGGCCGGAAGACCGCGTGGCTGAGGGCGAGGACGAGGCGTCCGACGACCCCCGAGAGCCAAGCGATGATGATCAAAGTGAATGTGAGCAATTCTTCGACTTGAGTTCCAGTTCCGCTTTGATTGATCCCCTTGATATCAAAAGAGATCCCGACGAACGCCACCAGGATGAGATGAGTAGTCGAGCTTCCCGTAAAACCCGTAACAAGTTGCCTAGCAAGTACAGCGATTTCGTAGTAGGAGTTGCCACTCAAGCGTTGACGGAGCCGCAGTCGTACACCGAAGCGTTGAAGTGTCCGGAGCGAGATTCGTGGAAGCAGGCCATGGATGAAGAAATGTCGTCGCACGAGGAAATCGGAACCTGGGAGTTGGTGCCGCTGCCACCCGGCAAGAAAGTCATCGGGAGTCGCTGGGTGTACAAGGCGAAGATGGATGAATCTGGGAAAGTCGTGCGGCTGAAGGCGAGAGTCGTTGCCCAAGGGCATACGCAGCGATTCGGAGTGGATTTCAACGAAGTGTTCGCGCCGGTGATTCGTCACGCTACGTTGAGAACTTTGCTTGCTATAGCAGGCAGGGACAAACTGATTCTGAAGCACTTGGATGTCCGCACCGCGTATTTGAACGGCGAAATCAGCGAAGAGGTCTACATGCGGCAGCCTCCCGGTTACGTCGTCCGTGGACAGGAGGAGATGGTGTGCCGTTTACGCCGGAGTATCTACGGCCTCCATCAGTCAGCTAGGTGTTGGCACAAGAAGCTGTCCGAAGTGCTGAAGCGAATTGGATTCGTACCGAGCTCCGCTGATCAATGCCTGTACATCTCTGTGAGGAACGGAAGGGTCGTGTATCTCATCGTCTACGTGGACGACATGCTAGTCGCTGGAGCCGACGAGGAGGAGCTGGCCCGCGTGTACGGCCAACTAAAGGAACATTTCGACGTCAACTGTCTCGGAAACGCGAAGCATTTTCTGGGCTTGGAGATTACCAAGGACTCGGAAGGTGTATACAGCCTGAGCTTGCAATCGTACATCAAACGGATGATTGCGACGTTCGGCATGAAGGAAGCCAAGGAAGCGCGGACACCGATGGATCAAGGCTACCTCAAGGACACGACCTGCAGTGAAGCAATGAAGGACATTACTATGTACCGAAGTCTCGTGGGTGCTCTAATGTACGTCGCGGTCTGCGCACGGCCGGATATCGCCGCTAGCGTCGGCATCCTTGGGCGAAAGTTCAGTGGACCATGCGAGAGAGACTGGACAGCGGCGAAGCGGGTGCTCCGCTACTTAAAGGGCACATCCGATTGGAAGTTGAAGCTCGGTGGATCGGGCGGCGCTGATCTCGAAGCGTTCTCCGACTCCGACTGGGCTGGAGATCCAGAAACACGAAAGTCGACCACTGGATTTGTCGTCTTCTACGCAGGAGGAGCTGTCTCCTGGGCGAGCCGGCGTCAGGACTGCGTCAGCCTCTCGTCCATGGAGGCAGAGTACGTGGCTTTGGGCGAAACCTGCCAGGAGGTGTTATGGATGAGGCGTTTGCTAGAGGACCTGGGCGAGAAGCAGAAGAAGGCCACCGTCGTACATGAAGACAATCAAGGTTGTCTGGCCTTTGTACAGTCCGATAAGACCAGCAAGCGGTCGAAGCACATAAGCACCAAGGAGTGCTTCATCCGTGACCTTTGTGAACGAGGAGTGATCAAGCTCAAGTACTGCCCGAGCGAGGTGATGCGTGCAGACGTTTTCACAAAACCATTGGGGAACGTGAAGCACCATTTCTTCGCGACTTCTATCGGCCTTCAAGGCAGCCGAGGGGATACCGCTGAGGAGGAGTGTTAGAGGATACAGCGGTGCACCCCTCGTCACTCTACACACATTTGTGGAGCGACCTAACATACCTCATTATCGAACAACATTGTAACCTTGTAACAGAACCTTTTGTCAAACCGAATTATACGATCAAACAGAGTAACCGCGTGTGTTTTGATTTGCGAGATATTCCGTGTCCGTTCCGGGTTATTTTCCTCACAGCCGACGCAGATCCACTGTCGAACCTGTCCGCTTTGACCCACAGGTTCCAGATCCATGTTTCAGCTTTGGTTGGACACGGAGGCCGAGTGTTTCCGATTGTATGAAACACCAAAGCAGTGAGCCACAGTGCGTGGTAGCTTGGCTGCATCAGAGCTACTGAGAAAAGACGAGAAAAGGCAACACATTAGGAGCCGCCAAGTACTTCACTCTAGTTATCAACGAACAGCATTTGCAACTATTGCTGGAGAATGAACGGCACCGAGCGTTTGAACTCGCACGAGTGTTTGCATAATCGGAAACACTCGGCTCCGTGTTTCCCGAAGCGTAAAACACCGTGCCCAGTGCCTGAGCACCGCCACCGACACCGGTGTTTAGCCAGAAACACTGCGTGTTCTTTCTGAAAGCTTGGTGGTGATTTGGCACCCACCGTTGTGTGTTTGAGCATCGACTCCTCGTGCAGTGCAGTGTTTGGACATGTCTGCTTTGTTCAAGCAAATTCCATGTAAATTCATATGATATGTCGCATTTGACGATTGCTTAAAAGAGACACGGACACGTTCAATGCTTCCAGTGAGCTATTCGCTCTTTGAAGGTAGCACGACACTAGACAACGGACTAGCATGCAAAGCCCAGTGGCACAGCCGAAAACTTTTCCTGACAGTTGCGGCGGGAATCGAACCCGCGCTTCTCAGCACGATGCGGTTAAGTGCTTGAATGGGGACACTAGCTTGCATGAATACATAAAATTTCCCCCGGGCTTGATGGCAAATGTTTGAAAAAAGTGATTTATTCGGTCGAACTATCAGATCACAAACGCAAGAAACGTAAATAAGCCTTTAAAGTTTCTAAACTAACTTGTTGTTGAAACGTAATTACATTCACCGGATTGCTAGAAACATAGAATAACCTGTTATAACTTTGGTGGCATTTATATGATGTTTGTTAAATAAATATATGTTCAAAACTTACTGTAGAAATGTCTGCGTAGAATTAGGACCACCATTTAATGCCGGTTCCTAATTCTGCGTACAGAACAAGGACATGAATAAAAGAAGAAGAAAACTCAATTGTTTTTGGCGATTTTGATTGCTCGAAGATATCAGTACAGAATGCGCATGGAAAAGAAGACATAATTTTCACTAAATATGTTGCGAAATACTTCAACTGATGAGGCAACTTTTTAGCAGCTTCGCTAACGGACACAGATTTCTGGCAGTTCTCAGTACTTGCAGCACCATTTTTTTTTACAAAATATAGTTTCAAACAATTTTCTTCAAAAACATTTTTATTACTATAGAAACAATATTCAAAAAATATGTTTGAAGCTAATATTGAACTAGCGTCCATGATTTTGTAATATTCGGCACCAACATTTCAAAAGGGCGTAACTGCATTTACAACCAATGCCTTCTCACAAAGCTGTGGAGCGTATCCCATCCCTCTCGAGCAATCCACTAGCACAAATAGAAAGATAAAATCCTCCTCTTTCGATTGATGGATGTGAATTGCGTGAGATGAATGAAATACGACCCACAGCTCTGTGAGAAGGCATTGGTTGCAAAAGCAGTTACGCCCTTTTGAAATGTTGGTGCCGATATATTCGAGAAAGGGGCTGTTCATAAACCACGTAGACCAAAATTTGGTTATCTCAGACCCCCCTCCCCTCGTAGACTTTTGTCCATACAAAAATTTCAAAATTTGTATGGAACGTAGACCCCCCCCCCCCCCTCTACCCCCAAAAAGTATACGTGGTTGAAGAACGGCCCCTAAGTGCGCCGAGTTAGGCACTGGGCAGAATTAGGGCCGGTCACGGTAATTAATTTTACCAAAAACCGTATTTATGTCCTTAACACTTTACTACATAACAATTTTTCGTTGTTTTCAGGGATACCCTCAAATGCAAGCTCAGTACATGCAACAAGGCTACGCAGCATACCCGTACGCATATGCAGCAGCCAGTCCACAGCAGGCAGGCACTGCTGGTATGTTTGGTAACGTAATGTGAATTATAATATATCTCTAAATTTGACGAGATTTTTTTTTTAGGATATCGCATGATGCAACCCAACATGGCTGCTGCTGGGTGGGGAATGCAGACCGTTCCAGGCGTTGCAACCAATGGGGCAGCAGCAGCAGCCGCCGCAGCCGCAGCTGCTGCCTCATCTCAACAACCCATGATGTATGCGGCAATGCCACAGTTTCAGACGCAATGAGACATATTGAAAAACTGCCCCAACAACAGCATTGTTAACAAAATAGTAGGAGTAACCGCAGCATCAGCAGCGCCCAACAGTCACCAGCCAACCGCTCATTTCAGTCTGATTACGAATCCAGCAGTTGCGGCAGCAGCAGCAGCCAATCCTCTGACAGCAGCTGCTGCGAATATGAACAGTAGTCTTATTTCCGCTTCACCAATAAGGACCAACACGAATAACACGATAATCCTAGCAGCTCATCAGCAACATCCGGCAGCACTCCATCAGCATCATCCTTTCGGAGCTCCAACGCATCACCTGATAGCAACGCCAACTAATCCGTCAATAACGCCGATTGCAGCAGCAGCCGCCGCTGCAAAGCTTTACCATCATCAACCAACCGCCACGGTCGTCAATTCGATACTTGCGCCAAACTCGTCAAATTCAACAGCTTCTCTCTGTAACCTTCAAGCTGCTAATACTTGTCAGTTACCGGTGCGAACGATCACTGCCGTTGTTGGTGCGATGACTACTGTTGCAACGTTGGCATCAACAGCAGCAACGACGGTGCTAACTCCTTCTTCCGCAACCGCCAACGGAATTGTTGTTCCTCAAAGCAATGGTAGTAGTAATAGTAGTAATATCAATTGTAACAGTAGCAGTAACAGTATTGCGGCCGCCGTCGCTGCTATTATAAACAATAACCTAAACTATAAATATAGCAGCAACAGCGGAAGTATCAACAGCAGCAATGTGCTTACAAATGCCGGTATGAAAGTTCCAGTAAGTAGTTCCAGCAGTAACAATAGCAGCGGTATCGAACCAAATAATCTGAAACATAAACCCAGCAATGAAAATGATAATGGAAACGGCAAGTTTCAATCAACCAATGGTGGTGTGGAAGGCAGTCCAGCGTGCAAGAAGATGATGCTGGAAAGTGGGAGCAGTAATGTTGTAAGCGGTACTGATGGAAGTATCAATTGTCTAAAAGAAGCAGCAGAAACAACGACAACATCAATGACGGGAACGACTACGGTTACCGCAACAAACAACAGCATTCAAGAGAGATGAATAAGACGCTCGGTTGAAAATTGTGAAAAAATGCGTACCATTTTATGGTTCGGTAACATATTTTAA
>NW_026917481.1:0-25000 GCF_035046485.1 Aedes albopictus
CGAGGGGTGTTTTGACAAATCGCTCCAATACAAACTAATTTGATTTTAAAATAGGTTCCCAGGCACCAAAACTCATGAAAATTTGGATTTCGGCTCAGTTTGACATGCAGATTCAGAACATGGAAGTATCTCAACATCGCTTAAGAAGCCAATTGTGCAGTTGCCAGTGAAATTCCGGTCGAGGCGATATAAAATCTGCAAACCATTCGCAAAAAGTTATTGTTCACTCACATGTTGAAATCCTGACTTGTTGTATCGTGTTTAAATAGATTAATGAATTCACATCATCGGATCGTCTTAAGATTCGTACATAGGTTTCAGGAACAGTTTTCTGTAAATATAAGCTAGAAGCTAGTCGTAAACCAAGAACAGCGCGTACAAAAAGTAGAGAGCGCTTATTATTTTTTCCAAGCGGAATCTGGAACACGTCAACGCGGGACGTGGTGGGCGTCAATTGAAAATGTCGTGAATTTTACTCAAACGCATCCTAAAATTGAACCGAGGTCTAGAAATTGTAATAAATATATCTACTAAACTGTAGTATAAATTTGGTTTAATTTAGATAGCTTACAAATTAGTTCAAGGTGCTTCAATAAGAAACGACACACCCTGTAAGACCGGTTATCCTCTACGGACTTGAGACATGGACCATGCTCGAGGACTCGCAAGCATTCGAAGTTTTGGAGCTAGTGCTAAAGATGATCTTTGGGAGTGTATCAGAGAAGGATGTACCACGAGCTTGCTGAACTCTCTCTACGAGGACCCAGCATCTAGAAGGTGATGAAAGCTAGAAGGATGCGGTGGACAGGACATGTTGCAAGAATGCCGAACAAAACCTTTGCGAACTTAGTGCGAACAAATTGTGATGTTGTGCAAATAAATTTGTGTAAGTTGTAAAAAAGCAAATTGTAGTACTCTGAAATCTTTGGCAGAGGTTTTTTTTTTTTAAATTCGCCGAGTACGCATCATCAATCGTTCTGTTGTTGAGATTACGGTAAAAGTTTATCAAAATCCGTGAAATTCTCCAATTGTGCAGCATTTATTAGACTAATTATAATTATACGAAGAGACGCAAATCTTCGAACCACGCCATTTTTTATTACGTGCACAATAACTTTATGACTTTTTCCCTCTAGTGTCTGTTAGAAAAATAGTACTGTACGATATATTGTTCCATAGAGCGAAATTGCTACGATCTAATGCCATAAATGTCATGCATGTTGAATGTGCATGCAAGAAAAAAAAATAGAAATTCTATTAATTTATTCAGAAACTACTACGTGTCTAGGTTTAGAACGTCACTGTGAAAATGGGCTAACATAATTTCGTCTGGCCTTGGTCTCAATACTATGTGTCTACATACACACACCTTGCATGCATGTTGGTTGGGAATGGCGTGCATGGTTCAAAGTCAGTAATATCAATGTCCAGACACCGGTTATTATCCTGGCTGTAGCCTTTGTCTACAAAGACCTGAAATGATAGGTTTCAACACGACTATAGCAATGGTAGCAGTGCGATTTATTGAGTACATTCGCAGACAAAGAGACTCACCAGACAGAACATTATAAATTTTTAACAAACTGTAAAAGCTATGCAAAACCGCATTATTCAGTATTATGGAAAGCAACATTTACAGCAATTTGAAACATTCTTTTAATCACCTTCGATCATTATTTTTATCTTTTCCTTGGACACGAATGCCAACTCATTTGGTAAAGTGTCTTTAATAAAATATATTAATATTTTTTTTTATCTTTCGCAACGTTTTTGCATTCCACTACCCCATTATATTTTATGTACACTAGATGCTATTTGTTAACAAAAATTCTTTAAAAATATTAAAATGTTAGAATTGAATGCGTTGATAAATCCTGCGCACTTAAGATTAGAATCGGTACACTTACAACCGGCTGCAGATAAAAAACGGTTTGATCTGGAAAAAAATGTTGTAAGAAGCAAATGAAGCTTATCTGTTGAATTTTGTGGAAAAAATATGAAAGTTTTTATTTCTTTAAGATAAAATTTCGAACAGCCATAAGACAAACTCCTCCTTATAAACCTAAAATTAGATAGTTTTCATGGATGAAACATTGAAAACCATATAGATTCTGAAACTACAGATGTAATTCTATGATCACAAATAAAAAACTTCTGAGTAGATTCAGTTTTATTAAAAAATTCGTTAAATATTTCACGCCATTAAAACACATCCAACGAATTTCGTCAGCAATCGTCCTTACAGCTTTCGAGCCACGAATATTCATATTGTTCTACGTGAAAACATTGGTTTCTTGTATACCAATACTATTCAAATAGTATCTTTCCCGTATGCGTATTTGTCGAACTAAAGTTTATGCGAAAACATTTTTTGTAACTTGAATATCTATGAAAGCCTTTGATTTTCCATAAAACCCATAAACCCTTACCATTGCTATATTGGCAATTTTAAAACACTCATGGAATATTTTACCTTCCTTAATCAACAATCATAATACATACAACGATTCTGTACTGCTTAATTGGTGGGTTTGGCAGTTTTATATTCCTACACAAATCTTGAATCTGAAGATGATTGGTTTTTGCTCAATTTGTGCAGAAAAAACTGGCACTATTTACGAATTTAGATCAATAGTTCATCTAAAAAAAATAAAAAAACAGCAAATTTTATATTTTGCCTTCAATCTACAATAGATAAGCAGGGATTGGCGGCATGCACCGTGCGGTGCGAAAAAAGCGTGTGCTTCACACAATCGCAAGTGCTCGTCTCCCGTTTTGCCGAGAGACAAGAGACGTATGAGTGAGAGCTTTCGTAATTGTGCGAGAGACAATCGCAGCACTAGCTCTACGGCGCAGGGAGTAATGCACGGTGCTTGGGACTGCGCTTGTCTCCAAACAGAAAAAAAAACAATTAATAAATTAATTGAAGAGTTTGTGTTTTCGGCAAAATTGTTAAGCTTGTCAAGGGTTGACAAGTGATGGGTCGTTTGATTCGAAATTTTTCTAATCGTGCGTAGTATCAAGCCAAGTGCCAAGCACGGAGACAAGCACCGAGAGAGTGCATACGACAGAGCGTGAGAGACAGGAGAGCTCCAGCGCGCGGCAAAGTAAACGAGCAACACACAACCGATTGCGCGTACTCGTCTCCTTCTAGTTTGTTGTGCTGTCTCGTAGCAGAGTGTGCGGCACGCAAAGAGTTTTGAGTCGCACCCTATCCCTGTAGATAAGCTTCAATTGCTTCTAACAACACTTTTTTCCAAGTGAAATCGTTTTTGAACTGCAGCCGATTGAAAGTGTACCGATTCTAAAGTGCGCAGGCTTTACGACCATGTTTAAAACTAGTTCCATAGTTTGGAGGAGCGCCTATCTAGCAATTAGTGAGCTGTGGGCTTGATTTTCACTAGAGCACATGCAATCTTAATTACAATTTGCCCGAATAAAACGGTATTATATGACTATTATACAGGATATCATTTTCAGATGATTCATGCTATCATAAACTGGATTATAAATCGATGATACCAAGAATCATATCAAAGATTACAGTAATCATATTCGAAGTTTCAATGATAGGCCGAATGGGTTGTTAAGTATCGTTACCATTCAAAAATGCACTTTTTCTCGAACAAAAATTTTGAGAAATCATACATGAAATAATCAGTTTATGATAAAATTGACGATACAGTGAATCATAAAAATAAAGAGGAAATATTTCATGAAATCTGTTTTACCGACCTCAAAAAATGTGTACACCCCTGCGGTCTCTCGGTGGATTCTGTCAAATTGGTCTACCATTCAGTGAGTAATTGTTTACTTTCGCAGTTTTTTTTTTTGTATTTTTTTGTGTGTTTGGGATTTGAACTGTGGTTGTTGATGTTCCGACGTAGTTCCGCGGGTGTGCTGTGTACTAGGCCAAAGCCGATGAGTGCTCGCGGTTGTCTAGAACCCAGTGATATGCGAAGTGGCTGACCTGTCGGATATTTTAACTCAAAGGAGAAATCCGGAGATACAATTTCCAAGGATGCATGGTGAATTGAAGTCAATCCTTTGGAGCCGGAGGGGTCAATATGACCCCGGCGATGAAATCGGACATAATAAACGTGTTCGACACCAGCGATGTTGCGACACCAGCAGCCAAACAATCCGGCTCCTAAGGGTTAAGGAAGGTAAGTTTCCAAGTGCTTTCCGATAGTCCTCCCGGCAGCGTGAGGTACAAAGTATCAAACGCGTTCCAGTATTTAGTGTGCGTGTTTTTTTTGTCAAAAAGTGCCGGATTAGGGCGTTTAAATAAAGTAACAATGCAAGCCAAGGTGATGACGTTCTATTTCTACTATTAACTCCTGAATACAGTGAAAACAAAACAGCCGAAACATAGTTTTGTTCTTAATTTAATTGGAAATATGATTATTCAAAATTATTCATGTATTATTCAATGCATCATTATCATAAGTTTTATGATTCATGAAAAGTCGTGAATAATTGAATTTTTTCAACCCTAATAATTTTATCATAGCACGATGATTAGTTATATAGTTATCATTCTACCAATAAACATCGTATGATATGCACGATACCAAGAATAATATTTTTCTATGCGGGTGTCCATCGAACACGTGTTTTTGTTGTGTTAACGCAAAATCTTTAAAAACAAATATCCAACTTTGAAGCCACTTTCCATCATATGCTGGTCCTTGTCCCCGATCGAACAATAGAATACAATCAAGAAGACAATTTTAGATCGAACAATAGAATGAAAATAAAAGCACATTTTATTAGATAACACTAAGTACAATGACATTAAAAACTATTGATTATAATCTGATCTTTTACAAATGTGTTTTTTTAGTTTTTTTTTTATTAGAAAACCCGATATACTGAGCGAAAACCTGTGGAGAATCCTCGTATAATTGGATTCTTTAGTGAATAAAATATTGCTATTTTCTATAGCCTTATCGAAAGAGCTAATATTTCTGATTATAACGTGGTTTTATTGTGATTTCCTTCCTTTCCTTTAATTCCTTTGTTTTGATGGTTAAATAAACCAAACAAATTTAATTTCCTTGGATAAAATGACAGTTCGCCCGAAGAAAAAAATCCCCATACTAACTTTAAATGCATTTTAAAAATAGTTCCTGGCCACTAAAAAATATGAAATTTTCGATTTCGACTAATTTATGGTATGGACGGAGATTACGATTATGAAATAATCGGAATACCCCTAAAGAACCCAATTGGATCAAAAACTCTATTTGGGCCAAATTGATTCTAACATGATTCAAACACGGCGTCCATTATTTTTCGGGAATTTTAGACCACCCCTTTAACCCTTTCCCACGCTTTTCCGTACATCGAGCACATGGAGTGTCACATTTTCTTAGATCCTCTCCCCCTTGAACCATGGACGTAATATTGAAATGCCCACAAAGACGCCTCAACATGGGAGATAATCAGGATTTTCGTTTCAACGTCCACTATCAGATGTCATGGTCAGTAAAAAGCCATAACTGCCATTGAATGGTTGCGTTTACTTTATCGGAAGAATTGTTTAAGACAATTTTAATCTTGTGCAAAACTGAAGGAAGTTGGATCGCGATTCTTTTGTGAGCACTTTTGCTATAATTCAATTATTTTTAAACCAAATTATATCACTTTTTGTACACGGCTAGATACAGTCTGTATCCCATCCCAAACAAAAAAGTCTTTCGGTTTAGAATTGGCTTAGATACCGCAAAAGGTGACCAAGTGGTCCAACTCCCTACATCTAAATATCACATTCCATTTTACTAGTTAATATAGCCCATTACCGATCTGTAATGCTATTTTCTGTAAACAAGTTTATTAGTGATAGGTACACCATTGTGATAGCAGGTTAGCTAGCATGCGTTTCAATTTATACGGTCGATGAACGCATACCTGTCTCACGAGGAAAAAAAAAATCGGAAAAATTGCGTCTAAATTTCGAAAAAGTAATTTTATGTCATTGTTATAATACTAATCGATCATGAATTTGGACACTGTATAGTTTATTGCAATGCTAACTGGACTGCGACAGAGTGCGGAATCTTAAATAAAAGTGCGATATTGCATCAAATCGTTCCGGTGTCTTTACCGCACTTATTCATCATGAGCTAATGCGGTGAAGACACCGGAACGATCTGACACCAAATCGCACTTTTATTTGAGATTCCGCACTTCCTCGTCGCACTTTTAACTGCGCAATGCGCAATATCTTATTTTCCCATGAAATGTGGAGCTCATGTGTACATCTATTTTTGAAGTGTGATAAATTGACCTTGCACTTGTTCAATAATTTCTAGAATATTGATACCCTGATTTTATTTGCCTTATCGAAAATGTAATAGATTTCATATACAACAGCTGCATGATCTCAAAATTGCTAAAAAGTCATGTGAGACTGTCTTGCCGTCAACGGCAGTATAGCGATGATTGTAGCTCACGAAACAGGCTCTGCTCTAAACTGCATAGTTCTATACCGCGTGCTGCCTGGTTAGTCGATGGTTACTTCTTGTGAGTAGGCTGCCTGCCCTAGAGGATGGTTGCAAGCAGAAGGTTCTTCCATCAGCAACAAATAATGCTACACGCTCGGCTGCACTTCATTTGTGATGGCATGATGCAGTGCTGCTGTCATGATGATGGTTTAACCCTTTTCAGTTGATAGATTTTTTTTACAGACGGTACACATTTGAACGTAATGCGTCTTGTATTTATGGGATGGGTATTAAAGGGTTAAAGTTACGGTTATCAATTGGGTGGTTCGAGCATCCGGAAATGTATTCTAAATAATTTTTATTGGGCGATATTGTCGTTGTGTCTAATATTATAAAAAGGCAGTGCATAGTAATGCGTATGAAAAATAATGCATTTAAGCCACAGTTTCTCACCTCCGCTTAGACCCTAGCCTAGGTTTGGCTTTAAACTTAAACTTTTTCTGCTTGCGATCCACTTTTGAATGTTGTTGAATTCGCATAACGTATTTTCATAAACAAAAAAATAGCAGACATTGCTCTTATTAGATTTGATAAATTTGATATAAGTTAAGCTTGATCGAAGTTCGGCAAAATAAACAGAAAATTCGGTAGGGATTACCAAACTTTTGTTGGTTTCTCCCGAAATTTAGTGATTTGTTTGCTATTATTGTGGTATTTCAAAGTTTTTCTGATATTCTTACTGCTGAATTTGGCGCGTAAACCTAATTGAAAATGCAAACTGCAAACAAGTTGAGCTGATTTTTTTCCAGAACACAAAGAATATCTGAAATTTTGCCAAAATCTTAAGTCTTTTGATTGAAACTTATAGTTTCTAATTCAATTTCAGAACGCAGGAGAAACCAAATTTCTAGAAATAACAGCCGATTTTGCAAGAAAGTATTTGCAATTTTGAAAAAAAATTGCATAATTGAAATACAATTATGCAAAAGTTCTAACGGAGAAACTATATTTTAGCGCTCGCAATTCTAAATTTACACACCATTTAATAAGGAGAAAGTTACTTCTTCAAAGAAAATTCTCCTGGGGTCACCCCTTGATCCCTAAAAATGAGTCCTAACTACCGATAAAATGAGAAGATTTTATTATTTATAGTTACTCCTTACGTGTTGAACAGCGTTGCCTTGCTATTCTGTTTCAGTTTCCACATGCCTCAGGTCGCCATGCGGTCTTGGAAAGAGTTAGCTTCTCGTAAAAATTCCAACAGAAATCATTCATCGATTTATGTTTGGGGTCAAACAGGTTGCCACCTGTGTGACCGAGCAGAAATTTTGCATGATTGAAATGGAACTAAAATAAAATGTAGGGATGAAATGTTTTTATTTTGTCCCAGACTAAAATCTACGCCACAGACAAGGTAACGATTCTGCAGAGTCAATAAAAATTCGATATTCAATGAAAGCAGATTAGCTCTTCTCTAGCAGTTCGGTTTCTCGATGAGTTTAGCTTCGATATCATTTCAGTTGCTTTGTTGGTTTTGAGCTGGTCAACTACTACCTTAACTTCCCTCAGCGTGCGATTTGAATCATTTCCGTCCTCAACCGTACTAGCGTAGCGTCGTTATCTCCATTACTGTAGCCTCCTGTGCCTACGTTCTCCACGCAATTCAGACGCTAATCGAAGCACCACTTCCACCTTTCAAACACCTTACGTCCATCCGTCAAGAGGCTCCCGTTCATATCTCTGCATATTTTGGCTTGCGTAAAGCTTCTGGTAGCAATTCCTTGTTTCTTAAGAGCGACACAGTATTTCCAGTTTCCAAATTCAGGATAGAGCATGAGCATGAGCATAGATGACCGCACATTTAGTAGTTGCTACTCCGTGATTGACCGGAGCAATCGAAAATGAACAGAGAACCAATGAATAATCTTA
The DNA here is from genome assembly GCF_035046485.1 of Aedes albopictus. NCBI lineage: Eukaryota > Metazoa > Arthropoda > Insecta > Diptera > Culicidae > Aedes > Aedes albopictus. The sequence goes on from NW_026917481.1 coordinate 8,379, forward strand.
TGGCTTGCTTACCATTCTCAATGTACACAGTTCGAGAGCTCTCAACTTTAGTAAGGTCAATAACGGTACCGCCCACGTCCTTACAGTCATCGAGTATGGGAAAGAATGTTAGTAAGACAAACGTTTTTATAAAGACAGATAATCACTGCATCTCCACGTTTGTCTCAGGAAGGTTTTTTTGTTAAGAGGTAAGGGTACATTGTCAGGTTTATTAGGAGCACCTATGGTTGGTGATGTGATCTGACAATGGATCGCATAATCGACTGTTTTCCACGTAGGAACAAACAAAAACAAAAATCCTATAGCTAGTATGACACTCTTTGACCAATGCCAAATATTTGACCACTTTTGACAGTTAAATTTTGACCAAAGTGTACATGGCAAACAAAAATATTTGTCACTCTCGAAAAACGAATAGGGACAAACAGAGCCAAAGAACCTGCCAAAATGTATCTGTCAAAAGTGGTCAAATATTTGGCGTCTGGGCAAAGAGTGTAATAGCACCCTATCGCGCGTCTCCACCCCAGCAGGAAGCCTTGAACCTTCAGCCCATTCTCCACACAGAAATTAACTGAACGTGACGAATAGCTTAACCGTTATGTGGCCAGCAAACAAACACCCGTAGAATGCTGGCAGGTTATCCGGATACCCACCAAGTTGAAATGATCACATCTCCGTGAATTTTCCACCGATTTTAAATTCTTTTGGCTCATTCAACTTCGAAACTCATTATCTATGGAAATAATATTCGGAACCGTGGTTGTCGGAAAATCTGGATTTTTGAAAATTTTTGTACGAGATTTTCGGTATGTCAGATTTTGAAGCTGTGATTTCGAAACACGCTTCTCGTGGAGCCATGGTTGGGCATATACGCGAAACCCTGAAATCCACCACTTTTGCAACAGCCCTGTAAATCGAAAAGGTACCCGGGTACCCTACCGACATCATACAGATTAACATATACGTACCTTTTGATTTTGAATCATGTCATGCAGACTAGAAATCGTCTCCATTTTTTGCTGATGCAGATGTGGAAAACGTATCGTGCATTTGAAATGCTACATATCAGTTGTCAGATTTTAGGCGGCATTTGAATGGCTAATATAGGCCAATTTAGCTGTCGAACTGCTATGATACGGCTGCAAGCAAATATAATTCAGTTTTAAAGTTGAAATATGGCTTATTTAAATGCTTATTGGTTCAATTAGAGAACGCAAAAAAAATTGCGCTTGGATGGTAAATTCAGCCGGAAAAATATTTCCACCATAACGCAGACACTTCACTGCAAATTTCCTTCTAAGGGTCTGTTCCAATTGGTGAATTAAAGTTAATATTTACTTAAATTTGACAGTTCAACACTTAAACTTGACAGTTCTCCTAAGGAAATAATTATCGAACTGCAAGTTTAAGTGAAAATTAGTTTTAATTCTCCAATTGGAACAGACCCTAAAAGCAGAAATATTGATGATTTATTAAAGATGAAGATTTAACACAGCCACACCTCGAATTTTTAAGAGCACAAGTCTGGGAAACTAAATGACGGGTTGCGCTGGGAAGTTGATCGATTGATCATAAGTGGATAATTGGGCTTTTAAGGACAGACTTGTTAGAAACCTAAAATGGCCGACTTTGGCACCTACTCACGATTTCGTGCGCACAAACCTCTTCGTATACGAAACTAGTGCATCTGAGCTTGTTATTTTAAGCTTATTAAGTACAAGTGAGCAAGAACTTAATAATAAAATTCACTACTGTTGAAAGCTTGCTTCTTGAGATTTGTGCGTCTGAAATTTTGGTGCACTGTTGAAGCGGGATTTCAAGACGTTTGTCCTTAAATATAGAATACATAATGTATTGATTTTTTTATTTTACGAAAAAACACTTTTTTCTGAGCTACAATGTTTTTTTAGATTTTTAGGACTTTATTTTGATACCTAAAATCAATTACAAAGAGATTTTTTTAAATCACTTTTTGACATCTGGGCAACTGCTTGACAGCTCCGCTCAGTACAAAATGTGACGAGGGGTGATTCGACAAATCGCTCCCATACAAACTTCAAACTGATTTTTAAATAGATTCCCGGGCACCTAAATTCATGAAAGTTTGGATTTCGGCTCAGTTTTGCATGTAGATTCAGAATATGGTATTATCTCAACACTGCTAAAATAGTGTTGTTTCGACAATAGTCACATACTATGCCCTACGACATTGACGATTCTATTGTCTATGGCTCACCTATTTCGCGCCACCCAGCAGGGACTTGGTCTGGTACCCAATTCAGTATATCCGCTCCACGTAATGTACCATACCTCTTTTGATTTGTGATATATTACCCGGAACATTACTCTCTTCATTCGGATAGCGGCTATGTAACCCATTGGATTAAAAACCTCCATCTAACATGAAGCGATTAATCGGAGACTGAAGACTCTATACCAAATTTGGCTCAGAGACAGGTAATCAGTGAGGTCAGTTTTTCTCGTTTGTCAGAGACGATTGATACGTATTAAGACAAACTTTCCACTGCATCTGCCAGCAATAATCGGTGATCGATCAACATTTCGAGTACCCCAATTTACACAAGAATGCCTAGGATTACCGCTCATGCTTTACAATACAGTTGGAAAAACTAGAGCAACACCTGGCCACAATGATGCATAAAGCACTAAAGCGGACCGGAAGTGTCGGTGAGCCAGCCCCACCTTTAATTCATCTTTCATATAATTACTACAAAATCTTGGTAAGTTATTATTGGAACAGGAAAAGTATTCAACTACGTAATGAACTTTATTTTGGTTTTTAGTTAAATGCTGTTTAGTACAACAAGGGGTCCAAAATACCTCCCTTACCGTAAACGATCAAATTTCCAGTGCAAGCCCTTATTTGACTCTTTATACATTTTTTTATTCGTAAATTTTAACTAATTCCTCACACATGTATCTGCAACTCTTAAAATGTTGTTACATTAAATAACTAGGCGGATACAAATTTATTCTTGATTTTTTGTCTCCCCCTCTACAAAAAAATTTGGCCGGATTTGGCATTTTGAGGGGCCAGATAAAAAAAAATATTTATCAAAATATCGGGTCTTGCTAAAAATTCTTCAACAAATCCGATGAGTTTTTAATATTTTTTATATTAAATGCTTTATTATTTTTATCCCCCCCCCCCCCCTGGACCAGCCAAAGAATGATGGGACAAAAAGTGAAATAAATATTTGTAACGGCCTTATTTGCTGAAAAATTTTCAACCTCGTTGACTGATACAATCTATTGTCGAACTAGTTCTAAAGTAATATCGAATACTACAAAAAAAGCAGACATAAAAATACAAAAAGCAATCATATTTTACCAGAAATCACGGTGTGCCAATAATTCAAAAGCTCATTAATGAATAGAGAACAACCATCATTAAAATGAAAAGAAAGCCACAGAAAAATATGCATTCATTGATCCTAATTAATAATTAATGAATAAACCATTTCAATAATAAAATTTGTAAAATAACTGAAATATGCATTCGCTTTTTTCAGTAATCCACAATTCAGATTAGAGAGGCAAACGACAACAATAGCAACTATCTGCAGTCGTCTACACTATACCAGTCATCTAGATGACAAGTTTCCATATATGGGTTTGGGGAGAATGCGATTTAATAACAGCATATTTTACCGATTTGGTAGTTTATCGTGTATGCTCACGAATCCTCCCTCACGATATGCGTACTTGAATTAAAAATGGTCTGCTCTTTTGCCTATTGGTCGTAATAATATGATATCACTATAGAGTACTCACCTTCATTTTCCTCATCAATCTTCAATGCTTTAGAAATATACTCGAAAGCTCTGCGGTGATGGTGTTTTTGCTTAGCCAGCAGCGGATCTCCGGGGCCGACCTGACTTCCGCTAGCTGAACGTTGCACCGACATTTCACGGCCTTCCCCGTTGATTAAAACTCCACTACTGGAATACTGTAGAGGAAGGGCTTGCTGCTGGTCGTAAGACAACTGTTGCTGCTGATCCAGATTAGGCTGAATCTGTGCTTTTGGCTGCTGCTGATCGTTGATGACAATTTCTAGCCCACACTCTTTTCGCACCGGTTTGTAAACTACTCTTGTTGTGAAATTATAAATGTACCGGAAAATGATGAATAACTGATACAGCAAGGAACGCAAAACGTTAAACACAAAAATAACGGGGAACGAAATAATGTAAAGATTTTGTTTATGCACTGAATCACATCGCTGGGCTACTCCGTTCGATGCACTTCCTCCGTCGATCAATGTCGCACCGGAACTACCTTCTCCACCTTCTTGGTCACTGCCAGCGTCATGCTGCTTACTATTGGTACGCGACTTTTTACTCGGCGACTTGCCAGCATTACTCACGGAATATTTATTGCGAACCATCAGTCAGTGGACAGTTGGGTCTCGCTCGTATGCAACGCGCAGCTGCTTCCCTCCGTGTTTCCAAAGCTTCTTCACCGAAAATTTTCAATATTTCATTCTTTGTTGTTGATAGTAACTTGCGAAAAAAAGCATGTCACTGTGGTCCAGGCTGGCGAATTAACAATCGTTATTCATAGTTCCGAATAGGCATGTATGCACGTACTATCCAATGTGATGTAAATCACATTGAGTTGGGACGTCGCGCTAAGAAGAAGACGCAGAAGAAGAAAACAATCGCGAAATGATCACTCAATTATTGTAATAAATTTACAAATAATTATTTTCAGTTTTTCGTTTATTAATATTAAGTAAAGCTTTGGATACATTTCTCCACAGTATTTTTACAAATCCTATCTATGTTAATTTTAAAAATCTGTAATAACTTTGCAATCTTATTCTCAAAAAAAAAAAAAAAAATAGTCATTAACTTCATTAAAAGTCAATGTAACTGAGAGGTTTACGTTGAATAACAAAATACAAACTACAATAGTTATTTATGTAACGAGTTGCCAAAAGTTGATTTTTTCAGCACGAGTCGTACATTTATCCAACGAGGCTTGCCGAGTTGGATAAATACGAAGAGTGCTGAAAAAAATCGAGTTTTGCAACGAGTTCCATACACTCAAATTAATCGATTGATAGATTCTATGTGCGTTAACCCCATAGAATGCTGGAGAGAGAGAGAGAATTACTCGTTTATGTGCAAGTAATAAAATCTATGAGTAAGACTTATGATTTATACTACGACTAAGCGTGTTGAATTGGCCGGCCTGAATAATGGATATTTTCAAAGATAAGTACATAATTCTTCCTTCATAACATATCTAGTGCTCACAATCACTTAATCCCTATTGCAGCATCGGAATCGGACGCTTCACTAGCGGTGAAAGTAACGAAACAGTCCAGCTCCGTCATGCCAACACCACCATCCGGTGGTTCTTCCTAAGGTATTCCCAAGTGCTGAGGAACGGTGAAGTTCACAGCGGAATCATTTCAGCCTCTTCGTTCATAGTAACTTTAGTATCTGGTGCATTGTTTCACAAATAAAATGAGTTCGACTGCAAATATCTCTTTGTTTTTCATTTATTTACATTTTTAAGCCAATCCCACGTGGAAATGGTTTTATTATTTGTTCCAATGTAATCCATACGCTGAACGATAGAAAACCAAAAGCAATGCACATAAGTTCTATCATGATTGAATCGACAAAGATTCAATAGCGCTGCACATTAGTTATTTATGCAACAAGTTGCAAAATGATGATTTTTTCAGCACGAGTCGTACATTTATCCAACGAGGCTTGCCGAGTTGGATAAATACGACGAGTGCTGAAAAAATCGAGTTTTGCAACGAGTTGCATACAACATTTTTTGCAATTATAAAAAAAATACCCTTGAGTACGCTCATTTCTGACTGCCACACATGCCTCAAGAGAGAAACCACGTGCAAGCATACATGCGGCCAACCCCTTTTTTCAATCAGGTAGGCTGTGTTCACAAGCATCACAAGTACACGGAGTTGCGTCAAAAACGAGCGTTGTTTGCTACTGCTTGTTCTCACTCTACGTCTGTTTGGCTGACCAAATCAGAATTGGAATCACTTCTAATCAGATTAGGTCTGCCAAGTAGACATAGAAGCAGCCATCAAATCGATATAAAACTACGGTAGGTCATTAATATTTCGGAAAAACCTGTGAAAGGTGTACCCTCGCAAAAGTGCCGAAAAGTACTACTTTTCGGCACCCTTAAAGGTGCTGAAAAGTAGTACTTTTCGGCACTCTTATAATAGTGAAGAAAAGTAGGCCATTTCGGCACAATTTCGGTGATTGAAAAGTTCAATCTTATGCCATATAATTGCAAAAAGGTATTTTTCAAGTGCAAAAGCAACTGGTCATAATCTAAGTGCAGAACTTTTAAGTTTAATATGTTATTTTTTCTGAGTGTACAAAATTTTATGCAATGATTTTTTCATTATATAACTCATTTGGGTTGCATAATGTTCATAATGCAACTCAAATGAGTTGCATAATGAACATTATGCAACTATTTTTTCATTATGCAATTCATTTCAGTTGCATAATGAATCAGTGTGAAAAAATGGGCTATTATGATACCGAGATGAGTAATATAAAATAGAAATTATGATATTGAATTGCATAAAAAATATTTCGTTTTTTGATTGTTTTGTGTCTAAGTAGGGTAGCGAACCACTTGGGCAGCGGCCGGTATTTTGGGCATTCTTTGCTATGACTCAGTCAATTTCAAACCAATTGACTTAAAATTTTGTACACGGCTAGATACTATACGTATCTCATCGCGTTCCAAAAATTGTGTTACGATTTTAATTGTAACTTTATTGAACATACGCCTACCCCGGCACGAATGCCTATTAGGATAGTGTCGTAAATAAACTTGTGCAAAACGCCCAACTTATGAAACGACCATAAATCAATTCATAATGATTCGAATGAATTTCATAAGGTCGCTATGTTTAGCAACATTGAAAATAAACTATTTAACTATTATAAAAAAAAGCATAGTTTTCTCAAGCGTAGGTAGCTGTGTGGATAAAACACGAGCTCAGTGACAATCCCGATCCCGAAGTTCATGGATCGAATCCAGTCTGAATAATTTTAAGATTTTTTTGCTCTTTATCCTATGAAATTTGTCATAACAAGCACGATTGATTTACATAAGGAATTTTTATGGCATCCATAATTTGTAGTCATAGCATACAGTCAGAAAGTATTTTGATGAATATATCGTTAGTTTTTTTTCGCTGAGTCTGTGAGCAATAAATAAGGAAAAATAACATTTTGAGTTAAACATCAGGAGTGCATTTACATATACAGCAGTACCAGAAGTTGTTATTGATTGATTGATTGTGATTGTTAATTTGCCATTCCGAGCCACTGTGCACTTCGACCGAATGAAATCCCAGAACGGCGCACCAGCCACCTCCTTTTTTGTTTCGTATCTTTACCTCAGCAGACGCAGGCGGAATGGAGGTGGGGTGAGGTTGAAAATTTTATCCTTCGAATGTTCTAAACTAGGTTCACATTTTCTTCTGATGAAAAAAACTTGCTACAATCACTTTCTACTCGTATTTGCATGACAAAACACACAAAAAAAACTAATCCCAAACTCCTTTCCAATCTTTTCACTACAGGATTTCACTAAGAACAAAAGGGCTCAAGAACACAGGATATTCTGACGACGGAACCGGACCGAACAGACAACGAAAATTGAGTAACTGGCTAAATCTACAACAGCGGAAAATCCGAAAAATCGGACCAACAACCGACGTGACCGACTGTCTGGAAGCTAATACGGAAAATGACGAAGACGACGACGGATGGCGAAGGTGAACGAGGGTGACAGACTGAGTTATTTACAACAGTAACAAAAGAGTTGGTGACACGCGCAGGGCAAAAAGAGAAGCATATACTAGTAAACAAACAAACAAACAAAATATTTACGGTTACACAACGCGCACACTTCGAAAACCATTTTAAATCGGCCACAGTAGACCAGTAATTCACTGAAAATTTTAATTATGCATTATCTGGTTTAACGGAGAACGGAGAACAAAAGTACCCAACAGTTAATTCATTCCACCCAACATCGAGGTCGCTGAATTTTGCTATGTTGAATGCAGTCAGCACAACGAATCCTAACGCTGGCCTGCTTACTCTCACAGAGATTTTGAAGTTTGAGCGGTGCCGACACCGCTCAAACGTCAGATTTCGTGTAAGAGTAAGCCGGCCTACAGTCTGTTTATAACACAGTCCCGCAAAGAGTGAAACCAAATCTACCTATGAACTATCAAATCGGCTACCTATCGAGCACACCAGCAAAATTATGAAAACAAAGTCTGGCAAAAAAGAAACACAACAATCAAAAGAAGCTTTGCATGTCTCTATATATACAGTCTCTAGCAGACCAGTATAAACTCGTGCAGTAATCCATTCCTTTGTTTTGACGGTTTAATAAACAGAACAGTTTTATTTTCCGTGTATAGAATGACAGTTCGATCGATAAAAAGACAGTTCACCCCGAACAAAAAAAAATCCCATTCAAACTTTAAATGCATTTTAAAAATAGTTGCCGATCTTCAAAAATTATGAAATTTTGGTTTTTGACTAATTCTAGGACGGAGATTCCGATTATGAAAAAATCTGGATACCCCTAAAGAACCCATTTCTAGACGAACATTTGAAAAGGGCCTATCTGCTTTTTGTAAACAAACATGTTTCTGTCTCTGTAGGGTCCATCTGCATCCACCCACGCACATCAACACCCTTATCAGAAAGAGTGTTCTTCAAGCTCGATGTGCGTGGGTGGATGCAGATGGGCCCTACAAAGACAGAAACATGTTTGTTCACAAAAAGCAGATAGGCCATTTTCAAATGTTCGTCCAGATTTGGTTTCTTTTTGGACAAATATTTCACCTTGTGTACAGGGGTATTGACACATCCTTTTCTAACCGGGAAATCCGCATTTATCCGTTCCTAACCGTCGCTAATCGCTGCTAACCGAGCAGCAGTTCCATATACGCGGTTAACGACGGTTAGCAACGAATACATGCGGATTTTTCCGGTTCGCAAAGGAAGTGTCATTCCCCTTGGTTTGGAACTGGACGGCTTGCTGGACGGTCAATAAAAAAACCAGATACAAATTAATTCATAAGGTATGCAAGTTTTTTTTAGCATAGTCAGGTTGTACTCGTTTTGTGTGTACTTGCTTTGGCATTACTGATATACTGTGATACATTTGGTCACCCTATTTGTGACAGTGTAAACAAACAGATTGTCCCGTTCCCGTGTGCTCCGTGGTGGTCTGTTATACAATATTCAGTGAAGTTTAAATTGTTTCCTCTCAAGTATTTTTATTAATAAAACTGTAAGTATTTGTATTATCAATGCGAATCTTTGACCTGGTAATTATCTTCTGTTTCAATTCAGGTTCAGAAATGTCCAAAGCAGCTGGTAGACTGAAGACCCTCAAGAAATCCATTGACAAAATCAATCACACGAGTAAACTGCGCACAAACATCCCGGCCGGCATGGCAGTGGCAGGCCCTCCTCTTGGCCCAATGCTCGGCCAACGCGGAATCAACATTGCAGCATTCTGCAAGGATTTCAACGAACGCACCAAAGACTACAAAGAAGGAATTCCTCTGCCGTGCCGAGTGGCCGTTACCTCCGATCGGGCCTATGAACTTACAATCCATGCTCCTCCTGCTACATTTCTCCTGAAGCAGGCAGCTGGAATTCAGAAAGGAGCAATGAACCCTGGCAAAGAGGTGGCAGGAAAAATCACCCGCAAGCATCTGTATGAGATCGCCCAGATTAAATTGCAGGATCCACCGAACGCCCTTTTGACTCTGGAGCAAATGTGTAATGCGCTGGTGGGTGTTGCCCGAACCTGCGGAATTGAAATCGTCAACGAGTTGGAAGCAGCGGAATATCAGACCTTTTTGGAAGAACGGAAACGGATTGTTGAAGAGCAGCGCAAAGAATTGCAGGAGAAGAGAGAAGCTAGAATGTTACGTATGGGCTAAGAACATAATTTCGTAATGATGTTCTTGAAATACAGCATTCACGGATATGTAATGATACTTTTATTTTCAACTTCAATGCAAACACATCACCACCTGATTCCTAACAAATTACATGAATCAATTACTGAAAGGTAAATCATGTCTATAATTATAGAATTCCTGGATTAAAGCGAAAAAAAATATTGATTGATGGATTTGTCTTTATTAAAGAGACTTTCAGCCCTTGGCTGGTTTGTCTCTATTAAGGCGAATTATGTAAGTTCCGTGCAGAATGAAAACGAAATTCTTTCATCGAGATATTGAAAAATTACTCCTTAGTATGCGAAGAGCAATCTAACTCATTCAAAATTCACTCCGTATTAAGTAAAAAACGAGTTTATCAGGTTCCTGAACATATTTATGACACTTTATTAATTCAAGTAGAAAAATCCAGCTTCTTTCTATCTTTTGCGGTAATTTTCCTTTTACGTTTATCGATGTGTTTGCTGATTTTTCCTTCCTCTTTGAGTTTGTCATACTTTTCGACCAATTCACGGGCTTTTTTGGTGCTCTTCTTTTCGTAGAACGGCCTCTTCCCTTCGTCGATGGTTTTGCGAGTCTGCAGTTTCTCATCCTGCCGTTTCTTATCTTGTGTTTTTTGCTTGTTGAACTCGAGGATCTGGTTCTCTGTTCGGCGAATGGCAAACTTCAGCCGTTGAACTTCCTCTGGATCTTCGCTTTCTTCTAGTTGTTTCTTAAGTGTTTTCAACTCATCGGTTCGCAAATCATTTATGAAGCCGTACTGTTCGCGGAACTTTCTACCACTGAAGTAGCCTTGTTTGGAATCGAATCGCGGGTCCTTGAAACGGGATTGATTGGCTTCACGGCGATTTCTTGCCATTCCCAGAGCTGGCACTTTCCGTTTGGCAGTTAGTTCTTCTGGTGGACCATCCGAATCGCTTTCTTCCTTCAAAACACGTTTGTTCTTGCTCTTTTCTTTGGCCGCCCTTGATGCAGTTTCTTTAGTCTCTTTTTGCGTTTTTCCAAAGACAGCTTCATTGTAAACTTTTGAACCGAGACGGCGTTTCAATTGAAGTAAATCTTGGAACGACATCTGCCGAAAGTCTTCATCTGCTATCTGTACCTGTAATTACAATTTCAATATTATTTTATTACAATTTAATCATTGGTAATAATCTTTCTTACCGTTGAGGTGTTACTTGGGTCCTCAGCTTCATCCGATTCCGATGGATTATCAGAATCACTCTCTTGGCTGCTGTTCATCTCATCCATTGAATGCTCCTCTTCTGACGATGTCATGTTTCCTAGCAAAACTTGAACAACTTAGTTTTTGTAGTTCAGATGAATAGAAAGTCTCTTATCCTAGCTGATGATGGTCAGCTTTAGATGTAGCTTTTACACTAGTACTAAGGGGCGATTTCTTCACCCTGGCTTAAGCGTTAAACCAGGTTTAACCATATGGGTAAGCCTGGCTTACCAGTTAAGCCGAGGTGAAGAAATCGGTCCTAATTAATTCAAAGCTCTAGTATTTAGATTAAATTACAAAGCGTACGAACAAAGTTTTTGATGAAAAAGGCACTGTTGCAGTTGCAGAGGGAATCACGAAAAAAGTCGGTTCAAAACAAAAACAAATGCGCATGCTTTTTAATATTGTTCACAGTTTACTACTGATGTCAATTGGACACACAAAATGTAAAGGAGAGCATTATTAAAAAAAAACATTCGCGCCGATTTTTTTTTTTTTTTTGAAACTGGGTTGGAACAACCAGGATAAGAACTAAGTAACCACTAAGCCGTAAAAATTGGCACCAATCTGGTTCTATATTCATATGAAGAACAATGCTAACAGAGCTTTTCAGAACTACATCCTATAAAAGATCTGCTAAAAAGCCACTTTTGGCGAAATATTCGGCTGATGTACGGCCAGCTTCAATCTGCGTACCGAGTCTCTGGTGAAAGAGCTGTCAAAAATGGGTTGAGGAAAAAGAAAAAAAAGTTATTTATCTTCTTTATGTTTTTTGCTCCGGATGCCTTTCCATCGAAGTCTTTTTTTTTTCTTCGATTTTTACGGCCTGCTGATCCAGATTCGAACTGATAATCTTCGGGCTTGCTATTTTCAAGTTTATTTCATCACGTTTTCCATCTGCTCCATTGATGCAGCGTGAGATCGGTTTGCTCAGCACCGTATTTGAGGAAAAGGAGGCAACATTTGGGACAGCATTGATGTTCCGAACCGAAATGTTTAGAATGATCCGATGGTCAGATGTGGAATCGGGCACAAAGTGGCCACATACGAAATGTATGAAATGGTCGGGGAAATGGTTTTATGGATGGCGGTTCTGCGGGAGATGCAGCTAAGGAAGTTTGGAAGGTTTACGAGGTTTCATAACAGAAGGAAACAAAATGCGGCTCATTGACTACTTTTGGTATTCATCTGTAGGTAAAAGCTCGGGTAAAACGATTACAGCTGCACAGGTAAATATCTGATGCATTCGTAAGATGATCGAGGAAGCAGCTGTACATTAATTTGATGTTTATAGTGGCGAGATGACGATAATCATCCAACACCCAATCTATCGTACAAAAGTTCCAATGATATTTCATTGCTCTCCGACGGTTCAGTTTTGTTTTGCTTCAAATTTGCTCTGATTGATATAAACGTCATGTACGCCAAGCCTTTTAACAGCACTGTCAGGCTTCTAATTCGGCTCACAGGCTCTGGGTTTGCAAGCACTACAGTATAGCGTAATATACTAATATACGGCTTATTTTAGTGCTTACAATTTATAATGCCTGTGAGCATTTGAAAATCACATACAGTGCCTAATGACACGGAGAAGCTGCTGAATGACCTTTAGACTGCTTACGACAGTGCTTAGTGATTACCTGGGTCCTCTCCTCCTATTTTTCTAAATTTAGTACTCAGTCTTATTGTCTGCGCACAACAATAGACTCTCGATTCTTCAATCCGGATTGATTTACATTGGTATTTTAAGCATCTCTTTGTCTTTCACAGCACTCTACAAATAGACTACATCTAAACAGCAAAAACACTAACCGTGTTTGCTATGATTGCATTTGCCCTCAATTTATGACCAACGACGACAACACCGACATTGACCACATCGACGAATTAGGCGGTTATCACAACGAGGACCTAATATTGATTGGACGATGATCTTGACGATGACGTGATATAAACACTAACGACGACGATGGAGCTATGCAACCAGCGTTGACGATGTGGACGACAACGACGTAGAAAACGAAATGAATGACAGCAATTCGGACGACAACATTCAATTATAATTTATAACACGATGATAACACGATGATCAATGAAACTTCCCTTTGGTTTCAAGATGACCCGGACTAACGAACACAAAGTGAAATGGTGACGATGGATGACGGTGCAGTTCAACGATTACCTAGGATGACGACGACGACCTACACACAACGATGGACACAGCTAACAAAAACCTAGTATCCTTTTTCACTTTTCGCCTATCTTAAATAACTCCTCAATTTTATTTTAGGAATTCATATCCTGCTCATTACCCGGACGCAGATCACTGGCGGAAAATACTCCGAGACTACGGCCGGTTTTGTCTGCTACCTCGTACGAGCTGCTTCCCTGTTTCGCGATTACGGTGCACGGTGTGTACAGAGGCCCATTTTTGGCATTGTAATGCTCTACAGCTGAGGACTGCCGGAAGTTACGTTTGAACACCTTCTGGCCAATCCGGTAAGCTGGAGCAAACTTCTTATGCCGCATATTATACACCTTTCTACTCTTTTCATCACTCTTTTCCAAGTTTTCTTTCACCTTTTCAAATAGTTTTCCTCCTACTTCTTTCCTGTATTCTTCTCTTGCCTCTATCGGTCTCCTTCATATCTTTCCCGCCTATGCTCTTCTCCTTTCAAGACCTGCTCATGTCCGTACAGAATCCGGTATGGAGTGAACCCGGTGGAAGCATGAACAGCAGTGTTGATCAACTCCTGGATATCAGCGACCCTGGTGTCCCAAATCTGCTGGTCGGTCTGCATGTAGGTGCGCAAACACGCGTTGATCGTCCTGTTGGTCCGCTCCACATGGTTTGCTTGGATGTGGTGCCGCGAATTGGGCCAATGGCGGATGCTCCTCGCGTTCAGCAGAGATTGGAATTCCTTACTGGTGAAGGTCGTGACATTATCGCTAATGACCACTTCCGAAGCTCCGCCGAATCCAGACATCTTCAACTATTTTGCAGACTCCTTTTGCCTCGATCCTTTTCACAGGAACTAGGATGACCCATTTAGAAAAAAAAGTTCATTAGGACTAACAAATGGCAGTTCCCGTTCCTGCTTCTAGGGAGACTCTGGATGAAATCTAGTGCTAATATCTGGAAGGGCCCATATAGCCGAGGCGGTAAACGCACGGGTATTCAGCATGACCATGGTGAGGGTGACGGGTTCGATTCCCGGCGGTCCAGGATCTTTTCGTAAAGGAAATTTCCTTGATTTCCTTGGGCATAGAGTATCTTCGTGCCTGCCACATGTAAAATGGTCATTGGCAGAGGAAGCTCTCAGTTGATAACTGTGGAAGTGCTCATAGAACACTAAGCTGAGAAGCAGGCTTTGTCCCAGTGAGGACGTTACGCCAAGAAGAGAGAGAGAGAGAGATCTGGAATGGGCGATCTGTAAGTTTTTGCTTACCGATTTCCGGAGCTGAAGCTGCACTTGTCGGCTTGCATTGCTTGCACGTGGTACAAGCCTGCACGTGACGCTTGGTATCTACTGCCATTTTTGGCCAGTAGTACCTGATTTTGATTCGCTGCAAGGTCTTCTCGTATCCTGGGTGAAGGATGTCATCGTGTTCCTGCCGTAGCACAGACTCTCTCAGATCCTCCGGCACGCATAGCTTCCATTCGAACCGATAGTCCAATACGTCCGATGCTACCGACACAACTTTAAACAACTTCCCCAAGTAACCAAAAGTTCAGATAAAAGGGTACTTTATAAGCTAAGCAGCTTGTTCGAGGTCGCTCATTAGCCTTCTAAGCAGCTTCATTTTTAAGTAATTTTGGAACTTGAAAGTTCACATAAGCACGCTGGATAGCCTTCTAAGCAGCTTCTGACAGAACTTTGTCAAAATTCATGCAGAAACAAAAATGTGTTTTTCAGAATCACACCCTATTTGGTGGGGGTTTGTGATTCACGTCTGGAAATTGCTTCTGATAATTATATTTTCACATATGTTGCTGCTATGTAGATTTGAACTGAATCCTCCTGCGTGATAGCCTGTCGACTTACCGCTGCGCTGCTGAAGACACTTGACAAAGTCAAGCTAACTTCACTGCTGTACAAATGTGCAAAACTAGCTGCCGACAGAAAATCGATTCAAGTCAGACTTTACCTGCTGTCCACTCAATCGCAGCTGTAGTTCTGTGGTAGAGCGTGGGGCTCTCACGCAGCGACTATCGGTTCGAATCCGATGGGCGGAATTTTTTTTGCTCAAGCCTAGTATTCATTGGTTTGATAAATTCATATTTGTCTTTTATTCGTGTACGCTTAAACAGTTGTTTTCTGTAAAAGAAATAAATTTAATCTTCATTGAAACACAATGCTACTGAACTGAACTTCTATGAACTTGAAAGTTCCGACAAAGTTCCGACATAGCATCTTAAGCAGCTTCAAAGTTCAGCGAAGTTCAGATAAAGTTCCGAATGGAACTTTCTGGCTGCTTAAGAGGCTAACAGTTAGCCTTGCCGGAACTTGTGACCGAAGTTCCAGCAAGGCTCATCGTTAGCCTCTTAAGCAGCCAGAAAGTTCCGTTTGGAACTTTATCTGAACTTCGCGGAACTTGAAAGTGCATTTTGTCATGGGAAGCGGAACTTTTGGTTACTTGGGTCCGGTCCTCAATTTTGAAGTCTGCGAAGCTCTCTGGATCCTGCTCGACCTTGCGGAACTGCGGAACCAGCTGGTATCCCTGCTAATTTCCAGCACCTCTACTGATCTGGAAAGCGCATCGGCAACGATGTTTTCTGATCCCTTTCTATGCTGGACCACCATGTCGTACTGTTGCAACAGAATAGCGGCTCAGTTTTGACGAGGGCTTCCATTTCGTGTTCATAATGAACGACAGCGCCGAAGAGTCTGCGATGAGCGTGAATCGGGTTCCCTCTACATAAGGCCGAAACCGTTCAATCGATTCCAACGCCGCCAGACCTTCCTTTTCTGCCGCTTTCTAAGCCCGTTGCGGCGTGGTAAGCTTCCGTGAGTAATATGCAACGACGTGTTCTGCGCCTTCGACTTCCTGCGTCAAAATACCGGCAATCGCCAGGTCGTTGGCGTCGGTTTGAATCTTGAACGGCAAGTAGAATCGCGGGTTTACCAAAACCGGTGCAGATATCAGCTTTTCCTTCAAAATGTTGAACACCTTTTCCGCTTCAGAATTCCAACTTACAACCGTCGGTTTACCCTTCAGGAGATCCGTCAAGGGAGTGCTCACTTCGCTAAAGCAGTCAATAAAGCGGCGATAATAATTGACCATCCCTAGAAATCTCCTAAGTGAGTGAATCGAGGATGGTCTCTCGAAGTTGACGATCGCTTCAACCTTATCGGGGTTTGGACG
>NW_026917482.1:0-25000 GCF_035046485.1 Aedes albopictus
TTCTCCGTTGAAAATAATGTTCTGGTTTCGGAATAAAGAGAATATTCAAATATTGTTTGAATTAAAATGGAAAAATACCGACTTACGCTAAATTATTGTTCGTGCAGTTGGAAATCGGAATTTTTGACACGTGAAAATTGATGTTTCTCCTAAACCGTGTGTCGGACGTACGTCGGACACAGTGCGCTGGATAGAGGGCTAGGTCCGCTGTCCAGCGCACTACGTCCGACGTCAGGTTTGACGTATGGATTTTGAGAAAATTCGATTGTCGTGTGTAGGAAAACGAGCAGATGTATTTTGACCAAAATTGGCGTAATAAATCATTAGACATCAGTATTTGTATGAACAGTGCAAAGTAGTGGATCACCTGTGCTACCATGGGAAAGAGAGGGTTAACGGGAGAGGCTTAGTAGGTCCACACCTTGCCTGCAGGTAAATGGGCTGATAGTTGTCGGACAAAGTGTGGATCGAGCAATTGCAATTACAACTATGACGCGGTGTTTTACTTAACAGAAGCTTTTCGATAATTTAGCATTTTTTTCAAAACCTGACGCATTAATTACTTAATGGGTAATGATTGTGCCTGCCAGACGATACGAATATGGTCATTGGCAGTGGACGCTCGCAGGATATAACTGTGGAAGCGGTCATAGAACACTAAGCTCAGAAGCAAGCTCTGTCCCAGTAAGCACATTACGCCAGAAAAAAATAAAAAGGCTATACACATATTCATATGAATCATCCTTAATGTCACCAGAATAAAACCCCTTTATTGTCACTGCCTACACAATGCAACATTACCTTATTTTTTTCAGGTATTACATAAGTGTCCATCAAACGACTAAACGAAGCAACTATGTCCGTCCTACTCCTGCTACACTTGCTTCATGTCATTTGCCTGTCATCAGTGACGATTATTGTATCCGCCGAAGGATCTGTAGCAACTATAACAGCATCTTCGCTAATACCATCGCAGAATGTGGTTGCACAATTCACGCTGGACAACAATTCGTACTTCACCCATTTAACATACGATAAACGAAGGAATCTCTTATATGCTGGAGCTACTAATAGAATCTACCAATTAGACACGAATCTCAAGCAGCTCAATGAAGCCATAACGGGTCCCAAGCTGGACTCTCCGCAGTGTCATGCGGGAGGATGCTCTCCCGACGAAGAAACTTACGAGACAAATAATCACAATAAAATTCTAATCTACAACAGTGGAGGTGATACTCTGATCGCCTGCGGCAGTATACACCAAGGAGCATGTGAAATCTACTATTTGAGTGGTAGATTTCCGGACTCCTCGAAGTATATGGAGGTAGCTCTTGCTGCAAATGATGAAACATCTTCCACGTACGCATTTATCGGTCCGAGCAAGTACCAGTCATGGAAGAAAGAAGACATACTGTATGTGGGTACCACGTTCACAAACGTTGGTGACTACCGGCATGACGTTCCGGCCATATCGTCCAGGAAGCTTGACGATCTAAACTATGCCGAATTTTCGATACAGCAATCGAACATTAACATTGATGTGAAATATCGTGATCATTTCCTGGTAAATTACGTGTACGGATTCAACAGTTCCGATTATGCCTACTTTGCGGTGGTGCAAAAGAAGTCTCACTTGGCGGATGAAGCTGGATTCGTAACCCGGCTGACAAGAATTTGTGTGAATGATCCCAATTACGATAGCTACACAGAGGTATGTGTGATACATATTTTTTTCAGAATGATTAAACTGGCATGATCGTCATTCTAGGTAACCATTACTTGTCTAGTGGATGGAGAAGATTACAATATTCTTCGAGATGCGAAAATTATTCAAGCGGGGACAAAGCTGAGCCAAGATTTAGGAATCAAGAAAGATGATTACGTTCTTGTTGCTGTTTTTTCACCCTCTAAAGAAATAACCAACGAGCCGCAAAACAATTCCGCTATGTGTGTGTATAGTCTGACGGAGATTGAAGAAGTGTTTAATGAGAACATTCATTGTAAGACAAGTGTGGCATTGTTCACATGTGTTCAATTTTTGCAAAGTTTTCAATTTCATTTCAGCATGTTTCAATGGAAGTATCAAGGACAGAAACTTGGGATACATTTCCGGAACGATAAATGATGGAAAGTGTCCTGTGGTGGGATCGATTGGTAACATTTTTAGCTTCTGTCACGTAGGGCTAAAAATCAGCGGCGTGACTCCGATTCTTGCAAGAGCTCTCTTCAACTTTCCAAACGAATCTGTAACGTCCGTTACAACGACCAATACAGGACCTCACACGCTTGCATTCCTCGGCACTTCGGAGGGCTGGATAAAAAAGGTATGTTTAAAATAGGGTGTATACAGGGTGGGGTGCATTACTCATGCTTTGATTATAGTAATAATTTTGTTAGGTGACCAGCATGAATATAGGTACAAAAGTTTAGGGTATTGATTGAAAAAATATTCACTCTCATTGGAAATGAAAAATAAAATGGTTTTTAGCCATTTTTCTTATGTGACACAACTAGGGGTAGGCGGGGCAATATGGACACCCGGGGCAGAATGGACACCCTCAATATTTTAAAATATGCGAATTTTTGTGAAATTTTAATGAATGGAGAATATAGTCCATTTGTCTAAAACTTAGTTTCAGGAAAGAAACATTCAAAATTAAAATTATACTTGATTTTACATGAAAAAGTTGCGTCCTCCGTTTTTTGTGCATGAAAATTATAATTTTCACACCACCTAAAATAAGATTTAGTGATTAATTTATTACAGGTCGATTAAAACCTGATATTTCTAGAACACATGCAAGTAGTTTTGCTGTATCTACATGCTTAACATGTTTATATTTTCTTCTTATTATATCAAAAATCAAATTTGGAAATATCTTCTGCTGCCGGGGCAAAATGGACACTCACCTTTTTGAAAGAAGCGGTAAGGGAAAAATATAATCTAAATCACAAACCAACCAAATTCTTCGATTTCAGTATATTTTCGATTAAATGTTCACTATAGTAGACACGCGGTGAAACAAATTGGTCAAAAACGACAGCAGTGGAAAATAGTTGTTCTAGGCACAGCTGTACATGCCGACATAAACGAAGCTTTATCTAAACAGCCTGAATTTAAATTAACTGAACAAAAATGAACTACTTCGGCGTATTATTCATCCATAATAGTTGTTTAGTAATGAAATGACTTTATAGGTGTAAATAATGTACGAAATTCGTAAAAGTCTCATGGTGTCCATATTGCCCCATGGGGGTGTCCATTCTGCCCCGTATGCTTGAAGACGGTCATGAAAAACTAACATTTTTCAAAACATATTTTGAAGTGGATAAATCATTTTTCTTCGTTAGCATTCTTATGCAATAGATGCTAAATAGACTTAAAAAGGGTAATTGTATCAAACAACTAAACTTTTTTGACATCTTGCCAGGTAAAGTTGGCAAAAACCTTAGGGTGTCCATATTGCCCCGCCTACCCCTAATAATTAATAAACAAACGGAAACGCGGAGTTTTAAACTACAAGAAAATTAAATGTGAATTCCCAGTGAAACATTTTTCAAGGGATTCTCCATATAAACCACCGCGGGGCAAGATGGGTCCACCTTCAATTTTCTTAGATCTTCTTAGATCGTTTAAAAGTTATTTATTTTGACGTAAACTACGTCTATGGGGAAGGTATTTTATTTCAAGATTATCTCATAACTCACTTCAATCAAGCGCAATGAGCGCCTAAAATTATAACATAAAATTATGATATTTTTTTAGTGAAAACATCGATTTTCAAGTCGTCTTAGGACCACTCAAATCAAAAAGTTTTTTATTTTCTAAATAAATTTATAAAATGTTTACTAGTAGTTCTTGCTTACTCACTATGAATATGAAGCATATATGAATACGAAACAAATCTTATATATTGCCGTTCTCGTTGAGAATATGTAAATTACTTAAAAGGTGATCCATCTTGTCCCGCTCTTTTTTCACGGCGCAAAATTGGTCACTTTTTTAAACTGCTTGTTTAACATTATGTTTTGTATTTATTGAACTTTTTATCGACTTTTAGCATAGCTAACTAGTGTACTGAAGAGTAGAGGACGAATACAAACCAAAGTTATGATGGTGACCCATTTTGCCCCGCCCCACCCTACTACCTGGGGAATATGAAATTATATATTCATTTCATTATCAAAATCCTAGAGTCCATATGGAACTATAAAACTAATTAGGTACACAAAGTTCTACATAATGCACATAATAATGCACCAAGCAATAGACAACGTTGTTATATTGAGTTCATTGAAATTAATCAAAATGATAACCATTAACATATAGCTCAGCGATGTATATAACAACTTCAGCGATCTGGCTATTTTGGTGTTCGAGTAGAAACCTTGGACCGTCAGTGTATAAGTAGCCGCTCGTGTTCCAATAGCCGCTCACAGTGATGAAACTGATGTTTATTGGGATAAATAAGTACAATCCTCACTGTACGAATGTAATTCGGCATGCATATTTTGAATATCCGCGATACAAAGATTGTATTTTTGACAGTAAACTTCATTTCTACGCTCGTGAGCGGCTATTGTAACACGGACGGCTAATGGTACACTGAGGCAAGGATGGGAACACTCACTTGCAATGAGTTACACTCACTTGCTATTTTCTCAGCTCAGAAGCGTGCAATCAAGAATCGATGTATGGACGACTTTTGCATTGTGGTTTTGTCTAAAACTTCGCCGAATAGAGTAGGGTTCGCACTGGCATACCGAAGTCGTGAGGGAGCTGCGAAGGCAACTCTCCACGAGGTGAATGTAAATTACACTCATCTCGCGGAGAGTCGCTTTTACAACTCTGTCACGACTTTGGTATGCGTGTGCGGCAAAGTTTTAGACAAAACCACAATACAAAAGTCGTCCATGAATCGTTTCTTGATTGCACTCTTCTGAGCTGAGAAAATAGCAAGTGAGTGTAACTCTTTGAAAGTGAGTGTTCCCATCCCAGCACTGAGGGTAAATGGATGTTTAAAATCCTCAATTCTAGGAGTCTACAGTCATACAATTTAACATTCGTAACCATACAATCGTCATTATTTTTTGCAGATTTTAATGTCAGGGCTCTCTGCTGGGGAATACGAACGAATCGAGGTGGACAGCGGTTATAAAATTTTACCTGATACCATGTTGTCGCCGAAAAATGAATACATGTACATTTTGTCTGAGAAAAGAGTAAGTACAATAATTTCGTTGGAAGCATTACATTCTTTTCACATTCCCTGATTGTTTAAGGTCATCAAAATGAAAGTCGAACACTGCAGTACATTCACCAATTGTTCGAGTTGTTTGGAATCCAGGGATCCGTTCTGCGGATGGTGTTCTCTTGAAAAGCGGTGCACAGTCCGAAACACTTGCCAAAAGGACACAAGCACAGCTAGGTGGCTTTCGATTAGCACCGGACAGCAATGTATCGATTTCGAAATGGTCTCCCCTGATAAAATTCCTATCAATCAGATGGCAACCGTGCATCTTATTATTCGAACGCTACCTGAACTGCCACATAATGCCAAATACAAATGTGTGTTTGGTAACTCTACACCGATAGATGCGAATGTGACCAATGAAGGACTAGTATGCAGAACGCCACCGATAGATAAACGACCCCAGCTTGCTGCTAGTACGGATCATATCCTAGTTCCGTTGAGTGTGAGAAGTTCTGAGACAAATAAAGATTTCGTCTCTCGTAACTTTGCTTTCTATGACTGTTCGCGGCATGATACTTGTCGGAAATGTCTACGCAGTCAATGGGGTTGCAATTGGTGCATTTACGATAACAAGTGCGTCTATAACACCTCAACGTGTCGTAACTCTGGAAGTATCGTTACCAACGAAAACACGTGTCCACACTTTAAGAAACGAGCCGAGCCCATCTTGCTGCCGAACAAAGTTCCCAAGGAAATAAAATTGGAAATCGAAAATCTGCCCAGGCCTCAGAGTGCCCATACTGGCTTTCTGTGCACAGTCAACATAGAAGGGGCTCATATGGTGTTACCTGCACGGGTGGAATCGAATAAATATGTTGTTTGCGAGAAAACGCCGGTAAGTAATGCTGAAGCCTTTTTTAAATTAAGTAATGTTTACGTTGAAACAGACAATTTTCCTAAAGAAACCGGTGGCGATTGAACGCTTCTTGCAACAAATCTGAAACTACTATTTGTGTATTCATTTGAGCAGCTTTACCTAATATATGTTTTCCTTTTTTTATTTCAGTATTCTTATGAAGCAAATACGAATGAGTACGAAGCTAAAGTTGATGTAAACTGGAATCGAAACCATTACATAGACACAGTGTCAATTATTCTCTACAAGTGTGATATACTAGGGTCTCACAGAGAGCACGCCGACTGTAGTTTGTGTGTAACACGGGACAAGAAATATCAATGCACATGGTGTAACAATCAGTGCGTATATAATGAAACTTGTGCATTTGACACTCATTTGAATGAATGTCCCAAACCAAGGATTGACCTCATAAAACCCCTCAGTGGGCCCATAGAAGGTGGAACATTGCTCACTATAGAAGGAAGCAATTTGGGAATTCGCGAAGAGGATGTAAGGGGTAAAATAAGAATTGGCAACGTCCCATGTGAACTAGTGAACTATGAGATATCTGTCAAAATAGAATGCCGCACCGGGCCGGTTCCGGAAGAAATGACGGCATCCATAAAAGTTGGTAATGAAGCAGGATATACTGAATCCAGTGTGCAATTCCGGTACAAAAATGTACAACTAACGGGCTTGCATCCTACGATGGGACCACAAAGCGGTGGTACCAAGGTTTCCATTATTGGAAGGTTCTTAAATATTGGTTCCAAAATAATG
The DNA here is from genome assembly GCF_035046485.1 of Aedes albopictus. Classification (NCBI taxonomy): domain Eukaryota; kingdom Metazoa; phylum Arthropoda; class Insecta; order Diptera; family Culicidae; genus Aedes; species Aedes albopictus. Next base: position 6,874 of record NW_026917482.1, read on the forward strand.
GCATATTTAGATGATTATCCTTGCCTTATCAACATTACGCAAGCTTCATCCGGTAGGCTAACATGCATCACGTCAGCCGCTCGTTCTCCAGAGCATATACGAATCCTTACGTTATTGATAGATGGAGCAAATCGAACGCTGAAATGCATGGACGATAATCAGCTCAACAGCTTAAACCGAAACAACTATCACTATCATAGCCATTATGAAACATGTAGCGTGTACAATTATACCGTTGACCCCAAAATAATGCAGATCAAACCTCTCAAGAGTTTCATGAGTGGTGGAAGGATGATGACAGTTCACGGTACAAATTTGGACTCTATACAAAAACCTGAGATAGAAGTGTATTATGAAGATGAACGCATTAACAAATCAATTTGCACCGTACTAAATCCCAATCAAATGGAGTGTCCATCTCCATCGGTGAATCTTAAATTCCTATCATTTCTAAAGCACTTGGAGCAGATGACTGGTAGCCTACATGCAGGCAATAATCAAAGTCGCATAAAAAACCGCAGAAGTTTAATAACAACGGAGTCTTCAGGTTTTATATCTACTGCGGAATCACTGATAAGTGATAACTCGGCGTTGACTGTGTCTCTGTTTTCGCCCACTCAGTTCCTTCCTTCGGAAGAGCTGCAAACAACTGCCTCTTTGATGGACACTACAATAAATAGGCTTAGTTCGCCAATAGCGCTCAAAATGAGCGAAAGTCAAATTACATTCCAACTCAGCTTCGTAATGGATAACGTTCTATCAGTAAAAGATCTCAATAAACATTTCCAAAATCTGCGATCCACCATTATCTACGTCGAAGATCCCATTTATTTCCCATTTCCGAGTTTCAAAAAGCTATACAAAGGAGACACTCTAGTGATCGAGGGTGAAAATTTAAATATTGCCAGTGATGAATCAGATGTGAACGTTACAATCGGAACGATGCAGTGCAACGTAACGAGTCTGGCTCTGACCCAGCTGGTTTGTACGCCACCGGCGCAGCAACCGTTGCCCACAGACGAGAATGGAACGGAACAAACATCTCAGGAATTACCGCTGGTGGTGGTACGCGTCGGACAGAATCTTCGCTTTCAAATAGGTACGAATAATATTTATGTTTGGTATTGCAAATGGTTATTATTAATTACAAAAGTATGTCCCTCCGGGTATTTTTAAATTTTGTTCCGAATAGTTTTTTTTTTTAATTTTTGGCCCCTTTTAGCGAAAACTACAACTTTACCTGGAACATACTTCTGAGGCTTTCGTCTGAATTTTAATTAAGCAAACTTTGCTTGTAATATTTAAAACGCTTTTATTTTAATACTCGTGAGACTGTTCTTCTTATCTTTCTTGCATTTTCTCTAGAACGATGATAACCTTGTTCATTTCGTTTGTTTGCCTGTACAAATTGTTGTCATTAGTTTTATTTAAGAATATTCTGAAGAATTACCCAGAGAGGAACGTGTCATGAACTATTTGCTTGAAAAGCTACGTATACGATTAATACAGAAATACTCAAGATGAATCTTCCAAAAATCTATTTTCTGACAATGGTTTCCCCTGCCTATTTCCTATGTACTGAAAACAACTTTTGTTTTCTTTTAGGTTATCTAAAATATGACTTGATGAAACCGTACACATTTTCACATGTCTTATTTGGCATAGTGATCGGCACACTGTTCATCGTGGTTTCTCTAGTAGTGATTTTAATAATTTATCGCCGTAAGAGTACGCAAGCTGAACGGGAATACAAACGAATACAGATCCAAATGGACACCTTGGAAAGCAATGTTCGAATGGAGTGCAAACAGGCATTTGCAGAGTTGCAAACCGACATGACTGATCTGACGGCTGATCTGGAGAATAGCGGCATACCAACACTGGATCACGTAAACTACATCATGAAAGTATTTTTCCCCGGCGTGACTGATCATCCGATATTGAACTCGTCAAAGTTTCGAATAAATATGCCTCGAACCAACTACGACCAAGCCATGATGCAGTTTGAACAACTTATCAATAATAAAGTGTTCTTGCTGATATTCATCGAAACGCTGGAGGCTCAGAAATCATTCAGCATACGAGACAAGTACGTTCCACATTTAACTTTTTTTTTCTAAATAGAGCATAATCTCTTATTATTTCATTAACCTTTATCTATTTCCATGATATAAATACGTTTTCTCATTCACTATGTTTGATTTTAGGGTGAACGTAGCGTCATTACTTATGATAGTGCTTATGAATAAAATGGAATACGCCACCGATGTGTTAAAATGCTTACTACTCCGATTGATTGATAAATCAGTAGTCACCAAACATCCGCAATTGATGTTAAGGCGGACAGAGAGCGTCGTGGAAAAAATGTTAACAAACTACATGGCCATATGTATGTACGATTATTTGAAGGAATACAGTGGAAATTCGTTATTTTTGCTGTACAAAGCAATAAAGCACCAGATCGAGAAGGGCTTAGTGGACGCAGTTACTCATGACGCTCGATACTCACTGAGTGAGGAACGCCTTTTGCGAGAACAGATTACGCATAGTGTCGTCACTCTACACATTATTCAGGATGACCTGGATGAAAAAATACAATGCAAAGTTTTGGACTGTGATACAATAACTCAAGTGAAATCAAAAATACTCGATGCACTTTTCAAAAATACGCCTTTTTCGATGCGCCCTTCGGTACACGATTTAGACCTGGAATGGCGTCATGGTCGTGGTGGCCATCTTACGTTACAGGTAACTGATTTTGCTTTTGAAACGCGTATAAAATTATAGTGATATTTCTGTTTCCAATTTCTTATGCTACTTCAGGACGAAGATCTGACCACCAAAACGATTGGGGGATGGAAACGTATCAATACTCTTGCCCATTATGGCATCAAAGAATCAGCTGTGATGTCCCTTATTGCCAGACAGAACGATAATTATAATAATTTCAGTAACAAACAGCCATATCCGAATTGTTATTATATTAATAACTCTTCGTCTCACATTTCCATCAACGGAGATATGGTACATCACACTCCGACGCTTCAGCAGAGCCATTTGTTGAACTTTCAAAATCAAGCGCAACAGACCCATGTTCGTATATATCACCTAGTGAGATCAATAGACGAGAAAACATCTCTTGGGCAGCAGCAGAGTCTACACGAGAGGACCCACAAAGCGATACCGGAAATCTTCCTCACAAGGCTATTGGCCACCAAAGGCACCATCCAAAAGTTTGTGGACGATTTCTTCGGTACCATTTTAACGGTTAACAGTATGCTGCCACCTGCCGTCAAATGGATATTCGATATCCTGGACGACGCCGCCAAGCGGCACGGTATTATTGATCCAGATGTTGTACACGCTTGGAAGTCAAACAGGTAAATATGTCGTTTCGGTTAGTTTGTAGTACTAAATCTATTGCACGGCGTGACTCTATGTCTCACTCTCACATACGATTATGCTAATGACTCATTAGAAGATGCAAATCTGATGCTTTTAAAGTTTTATTTATTTACGCATTAAAAAACCATCGGACTATCTGCCTAAATGATTACGAGTCAGTCAAATTAAGCTACCTTACTTAATTTTTACTATTTACTAACTAGATATAGACTGTTCCAGAAATTATAAGCACAACTTTGCAGCCCAACCATTTAGGAATGAATGCAAGAATCAACTTCATTTTCTCACATATCCTGCCCTAATATATTAACACCAAATACCGGCTATCAAAAGTTACATTTGACTTTTGGGTTGTAAGTTGCAGAGTATTCCTTAATGGTAACTCAAAAACGTTTTGCAAAAATTGCACTATTTTTGAAAAGCCTTGTTTAACATTTTTTCTTCTGTGTAAAAATTCACACTAGAAAAAAAAATTAAAAAAATGCATTCATCACTGTAAATACATATGTCTATCGGACAATCATTGGTTTCAAATAGGGTAGAAGCTTTAGTTTTGGCCAGCCCGGAGTTTCGGCCATAGTGCAATATTCAGCCTGTTACGATCTTAATCGGCATAACTTTATTTTTTACTAGTAGATTCTAATATAATATGATGATTACAAATGTGAAAACCATACATTTTAATTAAAAACTGGAAGAAAAAGAACTTTCCCTAAAAATCAGATCCCATATATCTATTTTGGCCAGTGTGCTTCTAATTTGGCCACTCCCATAAGAAATACACGTGATTGGCCAAAATAGAAACCAAAGCTGAGAATATGGCCAAAACTGCGGCAATACTTCTATTTTGGCCAGTGCCACTTTTTATACAAAAATCAAGTATTAGCTTGATTTCTGCATTTTTCTAATAAGTATAGATCGAAACCTTTCATTTGACACATTAGTAGTTTTCATTGGATTATTGGTTATTTTTATAAAAATGATTTCCCTTAGACTGGCCAAAACCGGTGCCCGCACCGTATAGTCTTTTGGATCTGAAACTTCCACTCCAATTCAAAAATCGATGTTTCCAAAAAACATTTTTTTTTTCAATAGCTTTAGCTTAAACAAGTAGCAAAATTTATACTAGAGCATGTGTAAAACTACAGCTTCACCGTGCTTAGAGTGAAATATTTTTATTGTCGTAGGAACATGTTTAAAAATTCCAAATTACTTGGACACATTCTTTAAAAAATGAAAACAGTTAAATTTTCAAGTTTTCTCAAAATTTTAAAGTTTTCGTAAGCACAGGCTGAATGTTATTTTTCAAAAAACGTTAATCAAGTATCTTTAAAAACATGTTTTCGAAGTGATCCTGTGAAAAAAATTGGAAAACAATTGTTGCGACGGCAATTTTGTTGTATGGTGAGACTGGCAACGCTATTATCTAATAGGAATGAATTCAATGTACATACTAGTATTGTAATAAGATTTAGTGTTAGAGTTTGTTAGAGATTAAGAAACTATCATGTAAGTAATTTTAAGTTAAAACCATTGTAAAAGTATTGAAATTAACTCTTTTAAATATAGCATTAAAGCTGCCGTGAAATACGCTGCTATCAGTATGTGTTTCATTAATCCGGAAGAAACTCGCGCCAACAACAATATTTTATAGTGCATAAATTCAGCATAAGTATAAAAAAGTGGTTTGTGCAAAGAGTTAAAAAGTTGATTTTTTGTAATGAACGTTATGGATATAAAAACACGTTTTAATGTATAAACTTGTTACATATATATTGAAGAATATACTTTTAATAAAAATATAAACGTAGATGTTTGTTATGAAAATTATTATTTTCTCGCTATGCGTAGGTGTGCTTATAATTTCTGGAACGGTCTATAGTTGAGATTAGAATTCACAAAGAATGAAATCGTTCACAGTACTACAGCACCATTACTACCGTCGGACGCATAAATGTCGCATGTCACATTTTGACATTTTTTTAGGTTTTTATGTCAAACGCAATATTTTAACACGTATTTTACCGTCCACGCATAAATGTCGCATGTCACATTTTGACATTTTTTTAGGTTTTTATGTCAAACGCAATATTTTAACACGTATTTTTGAAATATTTTGTCAACATATGAATTTAATCGTATTCCGATAGTTGAACTGCGTTGGAGTCAATCAAATGCGTCAATAATCAAAGTTTATTTTGAAACTTCAAATGTGTTTTTCTCGTGTTTTTCTATTGTAACATGTGACATTCATGCGTCCGAGGGCAAGTAGATCACTCAACCTTTTTTGCTTTTCGTAATACCTACATTCATTTTTTTTCGTTTATGTCACATCTAGTTAGATGACTAGTGCATACTTTCAAAAGAAAAACTGCAGAACTTCTAATCAAACAAGTTGTTTAAATACGCTTTTCCTCTAAAGTATTTTTTCGGGCCTAAAATAATCTCGATCACGATTAGAATCATTATCAGTTTTTTTTTTCATTTGTTCCTGCTCCTCAGGGTTTGGGAAAATTAAAAATATTTTTGAATTAGCCAAATTTTGCCATTAGTTATATCCATTGCAAAACCATTCATTGTTTATTTTCAGCTTACCTCTGAGATTTTGGGTAAACTTCATTAAAAATCCAGACTTCATTTTCGACATCAACAAATCACCCAGTGTAGATGCTTGCCTCAGTGTTATAGCGCAAACATTTATGGATTCTTGTTCCACGACGGAGTATAGACTGGGAAAAGATTCGCCATCCAATAAATTATTATTTGCAAAGGTAAAGATATCCCGGGATCGTACAGTTTGATAAGATTGTCTAACATTTGGTCTACCGCGTACAGGACTTGCCACAGTACCGAGAGATGGTTGCAAACTTTTACACTGAAATCGCACACATGCCACAAATTAGCGATCAGGATATGTGCACTGCCATGCAACAGCTGTCCATTCAGCAACAAGAAGAGTTCGACGTTATAGCGGCGCTGAAAGAGCTTTACATTTACGTAACAAAATATAGGGATCAGGTAAAATAAATAAAAGCTAGTAGCTGTGATGTGATTTATATTCTGTTTAATTTTTCTTCCCAGATCATAGATTCGCTGGATATGGATATACACGCGAAGAAAATGCATTTAATACACAAACTTGAGAACGTTGCCTGCACTTTGGAAGGTAAGTAAAATTTTGTACACAATCATATAACTAAAATAAGTATGTTACATCGAATCGACACAATAGCGGTACATCATACCATCGTTTATCTCACATACCATCAGGGTACCAGATTCCGCTCATCTAAGGCCAGTTTTGCAGAAAAACATCATCTGTTAAATGACTGGTGAGCCAATTTGTAATGTTTTTGCATTTTAAGTTAGTTTAATCCAAGAACAATCAGATACAAAACAAGACTTGTGTAGAACTTTTCATAAAAGTTTGATTTTATTACAATTTGTGTGAGACCAAAGTGGTCCTAATTCCGCTCATGGACAAATGTATGCCATCTTTCAAATAGACTTTTGCGGAAAAGTGAATTATTTTTGCAACTCTATGTTTTTACAATTATTTTTTCCTGTTCAGCGGGAGTGTATAATAGTGATTGAATACACTGTGTACTAAAATCGACAGTTTTTACAATTTTCACGTATTTTTTTGCGTGAGCGGCTATTGGAACACATAAAATTTCCTACAGCTTTTTTGGGTCCAATAGCCGCTCAAAAAATTATACTTTTTTGTTTTTAAAATTTATGTTTATTGGTAAATATTGCATAAAATGGCTTTGCTCTCATTTAATTTATATTGTCCAAGAATATCAGCGACGAAAAGGGGGTATTTATGCGTGGAAACTTGATTTTTGCTACAGTGAGCGGCTATTGGGTCATGAGCGGCTACTGGTACACTGACGGTATTTAGCCCCTATTTTTTGTCACTCATTCCAACCTATTTAGGGTGGCACGATTTTGTGTACATTGCAATAAGGGCCAGGATCGCAATCTAACGGGACAAACATAGGGGTAGGCGGGGCAATATGGACACCCTAAGGTTTTTGCCAACTTTACCTGGCAAGATGTCAAAAAAGTTTAGTTTTTTGATGCATGTATACTTTTAAAGTCTATTTAGCATCTATTGCATAAGAATTCTCACGAAGAAAAATGATTTATCCACTTCAAAAAATGTTTTGAAAAATGTTAGTTTTTCATGACCGTCTTCAAGCATACGGGGCAGAATGGACACCCCCATGGGGCAATATGGACACCATGAGACTTTTACGAATTTCGTACATTATCTACACCTATAAAGTAATTTCATTACAAAACAACTATTATGGTTGAATAATACGCCGAAGTAGTTCATTTTTGTTCAGATAATTTAAATTGAGGCTGTTTTGGATAAAGCTTCGTTTTTGTCGGCATGTACAGCTGTGCCTAGAACAACTATTTTCCACTTCTGTCGTCTTTTGACCAATTTGTTTCACCCTATGTCTACTATAGTGAACATTTAACCGAAAATATACTGAAATTGAAGAATTTGGTTGGTTTGTGATTTAGGTTATATTTTTTCCTTTGTCGCTTCTTTCAAAAAGGTGAGTGTCCATTTTGCCCCGGCAGCAGAAGATATTTCCAAACTTGATTTTTGATATAATAAAGAAGAAAATATAAACATGTTAAGCATGTAGATACAGCAAAACTACTTGGATGTGTTCTAGAAATATCAGGTTTTAATCGACCTGCAATAAATTACTCACTAAATCTTATTTTAGATGGTGTGAAAATTATAATTTCCATGCACAAAAAACGAAGGACGCAACTTTTTCGTGTAAAATCAAGTATGGTTTCAATTTCGAATGTTTATTTCCTAAAACTACGTTTTAGGCAAATGGACTATATTCTCCATTCATTAAAAGTTCAAAAAAGTTTGCATATTTCAAAATATTGAGGGTGTCCATTCTGCCCCGGGTGTCCATAATGCCCCGCCTACCCCTAATTACTCCGAAATGACGGCACATGGTGTCTTCGACAAAGTTTTTTGTCGTGATTAGTAAAATATGATACAACGTGCTTAACAACTCTTTCGGGCTATCATCTTGATGATACACAGAACAGAATTATATTATTGTTAATGCAATCGCCGAATATGGTACTGTTTTCGAGTTATTTTATATAAATAAAATTATATTATCAAATACCTACCAGTGTTTTAAGCTTATTTTGATATTTTCTACTAGAAACCAAGTGAGTTCAAAATATGTCCTGTCACAGATATGTAAAAAAATGTACAAAATTTGGTGGAATATTGGCATTAGAAATCAGAGAAAATTTTAAGAAGCGACAAAATCATGTAATTATCAAATTTAAATATCTCTCAAGGCGCAAACACTTGCAACTTAAAATGTCCAGAAATTACAAAGCAATAGTAGACGAACATACTGACTGAAATTGGGAGTGTTATTTTTGGGTGTTTTTTAAATATTCGATGTTTTGTGATAGTAATAGTAAAGGTGGCGCCAACTTCTAACTTTTTACGTTAACGGTTTAGAGAGTTAGGGCCGATTTCTTCACCTTGGATTAACCGTGCACATCTGGTTAACTGCTTCAGAACGATTATGTTCTTTCCTATCCAAGGCCTAGTTTCAGCGCTATTCAGCGACCGGCTAGTAACCTTTCAAAATGAAAAAAAAAATGCTTTATTTGTCGCTTTCATTAAGTTTTGAAAAGATTTTATTCATTTTATTTCCTAAATATTTCAACCTCTGCCGTGTGCAGGAAAGTTATCCCTTGTTAATTGTGATTTCCGGAACAACTATACACACAGCAGTATTATTGGGATTCAGGTTTTTTTTTGTCTTATTGGTACATACCTAGTAATCCTACATTATAGAGAGGTGGCGAAGGCGGCCATTGTGAGCCAGTCGAGCAGAGAGAACTGTCAAAGCGTGAGCCAAATGAACATGTTCAACGTTTGTAGGAAGGCATTTTTTGAACGGTATTGCATTGCAATCGACAATAAACGTATTACAAATATTTATTTTCATTATCGAGAATTTGATACCATATGTAAATTTAGTAAGAAGATAGTATTTAATTAATTCTGCTTTCAAAAGCGTATGCTCATGAAGAAACTTTTGCCGCTGCTCTTCTTGAACAAACTTTCATTGCTGCTGCTTGATTCACTTCTGCCGATTTGATTCGCGCTATTCTTTGCAATACATTTCAGATTTCTTCGATTGCGCTGTTATTTTTTTCAAAATTTGGGAAATAAGTTCGAATATAATTAGCAAACGTAAACAAAACAACTTGCACCACAATAAAGTCACGCAAAAAGTTTGAACATCTAGCTTTGTGGTAAGTGTTGGAAGCTGGTGTAAACAAAACAAACAGCGTTGCCGAATCGACATATGTAACTTCCGCTCATCTCTATGTAGAGGATTTCTATACATACCTATTCGTGTTTCTGTGATACTGGCCTTTTTGGGTTCAGCCATTTTAGCCTTTTTTTAATTAACGTGTATTTTTAACTTGATTTTAACATTTAGCAAATTCTACACTTATTTTAGTCTTTTAACCCTTTATAAGGCCGAGAAAACTAGAAGAGTTGTCAACGCATACTATTATGGAAATGATTTTATACATGATTACATGTACAAAACAATTTTTGTTTGAAAGAAACTCTCAAAAATCTAGGTGGCAATATAGTTGCCACTGCCCGTTTAGGGTACTTTTCTTTATTTGACTTCGACAAAAAGCCGGAAAAGAGATTTTGAGTGGATTAGGGTTTAACCCATAATATAAACGTTGTAGTTCACCTCATGTCAACCAATAATTTTATTATTTCTTAAAATATTTATCAAATCTATAATTTTACAATAAGTTTGAGCTAGTTTTCTTCACGCGGTCAAATTTAGCCATTTTTAAAGCTACAAATGGCTCCCAAATTGTTGTTAAAGCTTTGTTTAGTACCAAAAAAATACCAGGCGTTGTTAGTAATCCCAATTTTGCGTTAACCAAAAAGAAAGTTCAAAATAAATTGTTATAAAACAGAAAAAAAAAATACAAACAGTAGGTGGCAATATAGTTGCCACTGCCTTATAAAGGGTTAATATTCGGTCTTTTGAGTGTGTGTGGTTAGCTTTTTTAGATTTGGATCTTCTTTATTCCAATGTCTCTTCAATGGGGGAATGGGGGAATTAACAGTAGAGTCTTGTACCATTTGAGCAGGTGTATCTATTTTGGGCACTTGCCTTATAACTAAGTCAATTTCAAACCGATTGATTTGAATTTTTGTATAGAGTAGATACTGTACGTACGTGCTGAAGTCTATACCAAAATTCAAATCAATCGCTTTGAAATTGACTTAGTTATAGCGACAAGACAAGTGCCCAAAATAGGTATACCTGTCCAAATGGTACAATACACTACTCTGACTACTCTGACTACTGATCATTCCGAATGAGCACAATTCCAGATCTGCATACGACAACGGTGTCTACAGGAGACTGAATCTATAGGGCACTGCACTGTTTTGATTTTGTATGGGATTTTGACGTTTCGTGGCCTTGTTGTTTACAAAATTTCTGTAAGAGTGAAAGAGAGAGAGAGATAATTTCATGCACTGCCCTATTATATACCCCAATGAACGGCGACGTCATAACAAATTCGTTTTCTTTCTCTCCACCAGAAAATTAGAAAACAACAGGAAATCTGAAAAAACAATATTTTTGACTGTGACACTCCCACGGTGACTGCAAAGCCACTTTTCGACATTTGCGCGTGGACAAGTCACCTGCCACCTCTCCATGGTGCAATGTTTTAAGAAATCGGATTTTTTGAACCTCAACCTACTACGATAAGAGTTAGAGCTTACGTGCATGCAAAGAAAACCAAAACATTGTGTGTGATACGGGAACCTTATTTGTAAATACGATGGTGCAAAAATTAACACACATACGATATTTTGGCGGTTTTGTGTATGAAAGTTACCGTCTAACAAGTTTAATTGACCAAGTGGAAAAACAATAGATAGTTTAAGTTTAATGTTTATTCTTGTATTTACAGGACAAAACTATTTATAATACGACGCGTTAGTTAATTGCGACGTGCGCAATAAATTATGGACTGGACGGATATTGCAGTGTTTATTTAGAGATCTGATATAACTGGTCGCCATTCGCCACCATTTGGAAGTACTATTTTATCCGAAACAGATTTTAAGCAACACGGCTTCAGCGAATTCAGCTTATTATTAATTAGTTCAATCGCCGAAGTTTGATCACGTGTCTATGTTTAATTACGTGCCAAGCTTATTTATTTTTTATTTTGTAAATAACTCAACTGAGACAGATATGACAGTTCTCCATGATGACGCCATTTTTTCGACTGATTTGTATGAAACTAGATTACATAGACACTTGTAAATAAGTATTAGACTGCAACTTTCCATTTATTTTATATGTGTAATAACTGAGTCAAGCTTTGTAGTTAGGCGTTTATAAACGAGTGGCTCTAGTGAGATAATGAATGAATCGTACGATTGAGCAACATGGTTTGAATTGATGATGACAGCCTGATGATTATTATAGAGAAACATTCCGAAACTCAGAATTACATGGGACAGGTGGTTGTAAAAGCCATCCTGATGATCGGCAAAATTATAGACTGTTTATACCTAATTAGAGAAAAAAAACTAAATAAGGCACAGACAAACAGACATAACACCTGGAACAATTTTTGTGAAAATTGATCACCCACTTCACACTACCCCATCACCTGGTGGAAGTGTTTCACGAAGCATTGCGTTGTGCAATATTGTCAATAGAAGGCGCTAATGTGAAACGTCAAACGCAAAGAAAAACGATGCCTTTATTAACAGATATAAAGATTTTCCCAGTGCATTTTCATCACTGCTTCAGGGCATTTTGATATACATTTTATTACAATAAATTTATTTTTGAAGCTTCCTCGTTTTTTTTTATATATTACAAGACATACCATCGAATCGAATATATAGGATGTTTCAGAAGGTATGGGCACAACTTTGCAGCTCTTTCATGAGGGAATGGGGAAAATTTCAATATATTGACTACAAATGTCGAGTATCAAAAGCTGCTTTTGATTCTTCGTTTGTGGACATGCGGCAGAATATTCCTTAGAAAACCTTCAACTGATTCTGCACAAATTTGCCATATTTTTCAATAACATTGCTTAACAAATTCTTTTCTATGAATAAATTTGATTGAGGTAAAAAAATATAGGGTAGGACGGAGTAAGATGAGCACCATTAGGATCACGTGGAGTTTGTTGTAAGTGAACGCAATTTTTCAAAGTACCTCTCAGTAGTTCTTTTCTATATCATGTTTTCTTTCAGCCTTAAACATGACAGGATTCGAAATTCACAATAAGGATGATTTATTTCACTAAACAAAAGTATGTCTCAAACTCAAAGTGCAAATTTTCGGTAATACCAATCCGTGTGGTCAATTATGATTTTCAAATAACTCAACATACATATGTACAGATGGGTAAATTATTGGTTAATTTGCGAAAAAATCCACAGCTCAGGTGAGATTTGAACTCACGACCCTTTATTCGCTAGACAAGTGCTTTACCAACTAATTATTGACACGGCATTTTAGTGGTCATTCATAAGGTTATTCTATAATCTAAACGCATTTGGAAGAGAATTAAAATTATCAGTTTTTTTTTGTTATTATAACAATTTAAATGGAACGAGCATGACCTGAAAATTCCTCAAAGATATTCATTCCAAGTGAATGATGTGTTTAGACTGGGCAAACGTCTTGAACGCTCACTTGACTGCTCTTGAATTCGTCTCAGTTGTTTTTTAGTGTTTACATGGTTGAATTCAACTCACATGAATCGTGGGTTTAGACGAGGAAAGTGAGATGATTTGAAAATGAATGAAAATGTTCAACATGTTCAACTTTCGTTCAAGTCAAGTGGCTTGCTCAAGTGAGATGAATGGTGATGTTCACACGTTCAATTCGCATTCAATTGAGCATTTTCCATTGGCTTGAATCAAGTCACTTGCTCCGTCTAAACCAGGCAGGGAATCGCGCTACTTGGGCGGTGGCTTCTATATTCGTCTGTTTTCCACTATAACTCAGTCAATCTTGAACCAATTGACACAATTCTTGGAATGCGGTGAGATAGGTATAGTATCTACCCGTGTACAAAATTTCAAGTCAATCGGTTCAAAATTGACCGAGTTACAGTGGAAAACAGACGAAAATAACAGACGAAGAAAACCACCGCCCAAGTAGCGCGATACCCCATTTCATGTTCGGGTCTCGTTTTTGCAAAAGGAGACAAAAGAGAATGATGAAACCTGTAACTCCATGTTTTATTTTCGGTTTAATCTCGTCCTGGTTTGTTTGTTGGTCGCTGATGATAGGTTTTGAAAATTTGTTACTGAAATAATACTCTTAATAGTCTTAATAATACTTTTTTTTATTATTTTACGTGTCTGAGATAAATAAATCAAAATAAAAAACACGATTTGAAGGCCTTGTTCATCGCTGAATTTAATACTGATGATAAATTTGATGTCTACAATTAAATTATCCAATTAAAAATATAACCTAAAAGCAATAGCCAGTGTGAAATATAATCAAGCTTATACCATTTGTCTAAAGTGTGCTTAAATGAAAAGCCTTCCGTTTGTAGTTGAGAACTGGCATCAAAAATTGCTCCCAAGTATGCCAGATTGATAATACACATCACCGAAAATATCACATTAATAAAAAGGGTAAGTAATTTGTTATGGCCCAAATGATGCTTTGTACAAGTCTTCGTACATTTGTTGACTAAAACGCACGCTGAAAATATTTGTGCTAGTTTGTTTCTCATATTGTACTCCACATAGCTCCAGACGCCTATCGTTAATAAGGTAGCCCACAGCTGGAAGTTCAATCCGTGTAGTAACGACGACGTAACATATGTCAATAATACTGCCGCAAATGTTCCGTATGGTTTTATGGCTCGAAAGATATCTGAAAAAAAAATAGAATAATAGAGAGTCTCCAAAATGTTTGGGATAGGTAACTTTCTTTTCTCATAAAACAGTTCAACAATCTGTAACTTTTCGTAGAGTGCTTCAAACATCTCAAATTTTGACTGTTTCTCAACCTATTATAAGTGCAACATTGCACAGTGGGGAAAAACCAATCCAAAAAGGCACCTAATTATTGCGGGTGATCTTTGAAGTCCATCTTTTCCGAATGGAAAAAAGTCAAGGAATCGATTGGTGATAATTTCATTCATCGGAATTGAGTGTAAATGTCCATTTTGCCCCATTTTCCCCTTAAAACACTTTTTCTTAATTAAATAATGGTTTCAACTGATTGCGGCTATAGCCGGCTAACCTACCATTTTTTTCTTGATGTACAATTGGCTTCTTTAACGGTGTTGAGATAATTCTATATTCTGAATCTGCATGTCAAACTGAGTCGAAATCCAAATTTTCATGAATTTTGGTGCCCGGGAACCTATTTAAAAATCAATTTGAAATGTGTATGGGAGCGATTTGTCGAATTACCCCTCGTCGCAGTTTGCACTGGGCGGAGCTGTCAAACAGTTGCTCAGCTGTCAAAAGGTGATTTCAAAAAAATATCTTTGAAATTGAATTTAGGTACCAAAATGAAGTTCTAAAAATCTGAAAAAAATCATAGTGGCTCAGAAGAAGGTGCTGTTTCGTATAAAATTTAAAAATCAATACAATTTTCAAAATTTAAAAACCCAATTGACAGGGGGCTGTCCATAAACCACGTGGTCATGAAGGGGGGGGGGGGGGGGGAAGGGGGGGGGGGGTGTTCGGCCTATGACCATTTTGTATGGACGAATAAAAAATTTTGTATGGATTAATGACCACGCGGGGGGGGTTGAGAAGTCCCAAAAAAATGACCACGTGGTTTATGGACAGTCCCCAGGTGCATTCTATTGGACACACCTCGATTTGTGTCATTGACTGAAAGTGCTCATTTTGCCTCATTTTCCTCTAAAATACAATTTTTCTGAATTAAAGACATGTTTCAACTGATTGCGGCTAACCAATCAATTTTTAATTGATGTAATATCAACCGGCGTGGTGATGCCTATTTTGCTCCATTTTCCCCTAAACTGCGGATTTTCTGGATTTAAAAATAGTTTCAATTGGCTTTTTTAGCGGTGTTGTGATAATTCCATATTCTGAATCTGCATGCGAAACTGAGCCGAAATCCAAATTTTCATGAATGTTGGTGCCCGGGAACTTATTTAAAAATCAATTTGAAGTTTGTATATGGGAGAGATTTGTCGAATCACCCCTCGTCGCATTTTGTACTGGGTTGAGCTGTCAAGCAGTTACCCAGCTGTCAAAAGGTGGTTTCAAAAAATCTCTTTGAAATTGATTTTAGGTATCAAAATAAAGTTCTAAAAATCTGAAAAAAAATCATAGTGGCTCAGAAAAAAGTGCTCTTTTGTATAAAATCAAAAAATCGATAAATTTGTCTTAATTTAAAAACCCAATTGATTGCAGCAAATTCACAATACCACACAAAAAATACTAAATGTGTTCTTCCTCTATTCTAAATAGGCTGTAATATATCTTATCTTTTTAGTAATTTGTAATTTGTTGTTTATTGGGTACATTAGCCTATTAGTTATATTGAGAACACTGCCTATGATCGCATATCAGTCCCATCTTTGCTGGGTTTCCTATTCATATGGGACAATTATGCGATCATAGGCAGAACAAAAGTCGAAAATCTTTGGATATCAAAACTATAATGTAATGTTTGTTTGTTTGTTTTTACGACAACGTGTCGGGAAAAAATGTAATGATATTGATATAAAATAGTACCATTTTTTTCGAGGAAGATACAAAAAGTGTCAAGCCATCATAACTTTTTTCAACGTTAAAAAGTACATATTTTTTGAAGCATCAATATTTTGTTGATAAGCGTTCAAAATTTCATTCGATTCGGTTCACTGGTTTCCGAGATATGACAGTTCAAATATTAGTTGTCTAGAAAATAGTGTTTTATGAGAACGGTTCTAGCATCGCGAAAGATTAACCAATCAAGTACAAATCTGTTCTAATGAGACACATATGATAGATTGACAAACAGTCAAAATTTGAGAATTTCTGATGCACTGTATTCATACAGTATAAAAAGTAGCAGCTTATTGAACTTTTTGATAAGAAAAAAAAAGTTGCCTAACCCAAACATTTTGACCATCATCTGTAAAAGTGAAATTTTAGATTACTCTAGCTTACAAAATTAAACAAAATTCAAAAACTTCTATCAATGACCGCAAGTTTTCATGCGCAATCATATGCTTATTTTGCATCAGATTGAAGAAAAGTCGTGTTATTGACAAGTACAGTGTATCAAACAATTGTCCGTACAGCGATTTTTGGTCATATTTTAGTTTTATTCAATTGCCTACAACTTTTTCATACGTGAATCAAATCCTCTAAAATTTTTACGTGAGTTTCCTATATATTGAAGGGTTTTGCTGAAATTTTGAGTTAAATAAGATAAAAGTGCAAGGGCCCATATAGCCGAGGCGGTAAACGCACGGGTATTCAGCATGACCATGCTGAGGGTGACGGGTTCGATTCCCGGTCGATCCAGGATCTTTTCGTAAAAGCAAATTTCCTTGACTTCCTTGGGCATAGAGTATCTTCGTGCCTGCCACACGATATACACATGCAAAATGGTCATTGGCAGAGAAAGCTCTCAGTTAATAACTGTGGAAGTGCTCATAGAACACTAAGCTGAGAAGCAGGCTTTGTCCCAATGAGGACGTTACGCCAAGAAGAGGAGAGGAGGAAGATAAAAGTGCAAAGAGTTATAGAAGTTTTAGTAAAACGATTTTTGAACAAATTTTCAATACATTATATCTCAATGTGTACTGATTCAAACATTTTAATTTTGATGTGTAATAAGGCTTATACTTAGGACTTTCGTATGCAACTGGTACTTTTATATTCAAACGAAAAATATGAAAAATCTCTATGCGCTCAAAGTATCATTTGGAAATCATTTTTTGATCAACACAAGTGCCAAGTGTTTTCAACTTCTTAAAACTCTTTTATTGTAATATTTTTATACAGAACCTACTAAACTATATCTGCAGTATAGGACCTGTTTATTTTTAATTCAATTAATGTGCTATTAAAAGTGGAAAACGTTAAACATATTATATGTGATTTTTCATATTTTTTGCAGTAAAAAAAAATAATTCAAACATTGCATATTAAACTTAAAACTGTTAGTCTCCCCTCAAAAAGGTTGAAAATAATTTATTCACCATTCCTTGAGATGTTGTTGTTGTTGTTTGTTTCTTTTTATTCGTGAATTTAAACTTATGCTAATTCTTCACACTACGATTCCTTGAGATATAGATTACAGGTATTCTTCGATATAACGTACCCTCGGTATAGCGAATTCGATATAACGTACATTTTGCTTCGATATAACGTACAACATTGAAAAATTTCATTTTATCCATTAATAATCCCCAGATAAGCTATAAATCACTCAAATCAATGTTTTGTTGCAGCATTAGTCTTGTTACCCAGGATTAGCGCAAGTTCAGAAAAAAATAGTGTACGTTCTATCGAAGCAAAATGTACGTTATATCAGCGCATAAAACGAAATGACTTTTACGTAACAACTCATGTTTTTCTTTGTTGGTTATGCGAATTTCACCATTGTGTTAATTTCACGTC
>NW_026917483.1:0-25000 GCF_035046485.1 Aedes albopictus
AAATAACGGTGCCGACCACGTCCTTACGGTCGTCGGAAAAGGGAAGGAATGTTAGTTCGACAATCGTTGTTACTAGAAGGCGTGGAATCCACAGCACCCCCACAGTTGTCTCGGAATGGAGTATTTGTTAGTATGATAGTGTAAGGTGTGGATCTTGGAGAAACCTTTAGTAGGTACTATGATGATCCACTAGTTATACAAAAATACGTGTCGAGGTCTTTATTACAATTGCGATTTATTTTGTCACGTCTATTTATTGTTTAAGGCTCTGCTCGAAAAGCGATCAACCTATCGAGACATGAAGAGTCGATTGTATTGGCAAAAAAGTCACATGAAACATTTATACTCTCACCGGCAGTTTAAGTATGCACTTATTCGTATTACCACACAGATGTGTTGTATTTACAAATCGTCTAAAACTATGTTGAGCACGTTAAATATTAAAGGGAATTGTTATTTTTTGAGAAATATTTTTTTGCAATTTTGCACTCTAAATTGCATTTTATACTTGCTGTTTGAGTGCCGTAATTCGGGGTTAAAATTGATCACTTAAAAACAACTTTTGCGCATAACATCAATGGTAATTGGGTTCTTTAGGGGTATCCGAATTATTTCATAACCGGATTCTCCGCCCAAAAATTAGGCGAAATCCAAAAATGCATAATTTTTGGTGCCCGGAAACTATTTTTAAAATGCATTTAAAGTTTATATGGGGAAAATTTTTTGGTCGGAACTGTCATTTTAGCGATTGAATTGTCATTCTATCCACGAAAATTAAAACTGTTTTGTCAATTTAACCATCACAACAAAGGTATTGGAATCCAGTAAAATCACGTTATACTTAGAAAAATGAGCTCTTTCGATTAGGCTATAGAAAATAGCAATATTTTATTCATTAAACAACCCAATTCAAATATTGTCAAAGAATTTCTGTAAAACCAGTACCCAGTGGATCTCCATGGAACCATGTGTTAGAATTTTGTTCAACAAATTTAAACTTTGATTTAAATAACTCCAAAAATCAAAAAATTAGAAATGCCACTTTGGGGTGAAATTGATCAGTAATTGAGCATCGGGTAAAAAAGAAAATTTCCTTCTTCGCTTAATTTTGCTCTTCTAAAACCGAATAAAGCATTTAAAATCTTATACCGTCAGTGTACCAGTAGTCGCTCATGACCCAATAGCCACTCACTGTTGCAAAAATCAAGTTTTCACGCATAAATACCCCCTTTTCGTCGCTGATATTCTTAGACAATGTCAATCAAATGAGAGCAAAGCCATTTTATGCAATATTTACCAAATGACATAAATTTTAAAAACAAAACAGTAGAATTTTTGAGCGGCTATTGGACCCAAAAAAGCTGTAGGAAATTTTATGTGTTCCAATAACCGCTCACGCAAAAAAATACGTGAAAATTGTAAAAACTGTCGATTTTAGTACACAGTGTATTCAATCACTAATATACACTCCCGCTGAACAGGGAAAAATAATTGTTAAAACATAAGAGTTGCAAAAATAATTCACTTTTCCGCAAAAAGTCTATTTAAAAGTTGGCATACATTTGTCCGTGAGCGGAATTAGGACCACTTTGGTCTCACACAAATTGTAATAAAATCATACTTTTATGAAAAGTTCTACATAAGTCTTGTTTTCTATCTGATTGTACTTAGATTAAACTAACTTAAAATGCAAAAACATCACAAATTGGCTTACCAGTCATTTAACAGATGATGTTTTTTTCTGCAAAACTGGCCTTAGATGAGCGGAATCTGGTATTTACCTTGATGGTAACTAGTGAGTTTAATACTTAAAATGCAAAATTAAATTTTAAAATTTCCCCTTAAGCGCCTAAAGGTAGGCAATTTCATTTGATACAAGTGATTTCTATCACAATAAATGACTATTTGATCATAAAATTAACTTTGTTTAAACTATTTCATGTTCAGAATAGCTACATAACTTCCTCACCAAGGCTCCACAAAAATGTCAAAACAGAGAACTTACGGGAAGTCCTATTATTTAGTTTATTTATTTCGTCAATCATTGTAGACTACAAGCTTAATGTATAAATTTACAGATATTGGTACATTTTATAAAATTTTATGTGTCATTAGATCTACCATTTAGGACTTTCCTTAGTAGTGGTCTTGACATAGTTAAATCGATTATTTCGCAGTATTTGTTATAGATATCCATTAATGAGCTCATTTGTCCGTTTATAGCATACGAAGTTCGTAGCGATTTAAGCTTAAATATGTTACGTGATCTTAAAGAGCGAAATGGAGCATAAAAATATAGGCTCGCTAATAAATCTTCCGATTGAGTGCGTTGTGAGATAAGATCGTTTATAAAAGCTATACATGCAATTTCCCTTCTTTTCTTAAGAGTTTCTAAATTGATAAGCAAGCACCGGGACTTATACGACGGAAGAGGATAGGATGCCCATCCAAGTTTTCTTAGAGCAAAGAGTAAAAATTGTTTTTGTACAGATTCAATACGATTTGAATGAACATCTTGATATGGAGACCAAACAACGCTACAATATTCTAGTATTGATCTCACATAATACACATATAGAGTCTTTATTGTGTAAGGATGTTTGAAATGATAGCTGAATCTTTTAATAAAGCCAAGCATACTTTGAGATTTATGAATAACTGAATGTAATGATCAACAAAAGAAAGCTAAGAGTCCAGTAATATTCCTAAATCTCTTACTTTGGTTTGTCTTACCACTTGTTCATTGCCCAGCAAGCAGTTGAAATTGGATGGCTCGCGCTTCCTTGTAAAGGATATTATGTAACACTTTTAAACATTTATATCAAGCAGACTTTTTAGACACCAATTATGAAAAACATCAACCTCGCGTTGAAATTCTATTAAATCTGCCTTGTTCAATATTTCCATATATAACCCAACTAACATTTTTGCTGAATAAGAGCTTAAGCGAGCTTTCTTCCAAGGACGTTCGCTCCATAAGCTTTTATGCAGCTACTTGTGTTAGTAGGGAATTTCATATCGTCAGCATAAATCAGAACTCTTAGTCGTTTTAATATGAGAGTTACATCATTAACAAATAAAATGAAAAGTAAAGGCCCTGAATGTGAGCCTTGTGGAACACCAGATGTAGCATTGATGTGATTAGATATCTTTCCTTTAAACTGAACTGACTGTATTCTGTTTGATAAATATGATTCAATCCATGTCAGAAGTTCACTTGAAAATCCCGCGCGTTGTAGTTTGAAAAGCAATAGTTTGATGTCAACCCTATCGAATGCTTTGGTAAAATCAGTGTATAACGCCTCGACATAGTTTCCACGGTCCATAGCAGCAAAAGTGAAATTCACGAACTCAAGCAAATTAGTAGTTGTGGATCTAGATTTAAAGAAGCCATGCTGGCTATTTGTAATACCATTTTTGACCTGATTAAATATTTTTTTATTTACAATGGCTTCGAATAACTTTGGAATGCATGAGATAATTTCAAATCCACGATAAATTTTGATTTCAGAACGCTTACCGGATTTAAAGATTGGTATTAGAAACGATTGCTTCCATTGCGATGGAAATACACTACTAGTAGGAGAGTTATTGAATAGCCAAAACAAGGGCTTAACGAAAGAGGTAGTGAGCTTCTTCCAAAAGAACAGGAGGTATTCCATCCGGCCCTGGTCCTTTTGAATAATCCAACCCTTCTAATGCAGTTAAGATCTCTTGCACTGCGATAGAGCTGACTGAAATATAACTTGTATGTTATGGCAAATAGTCGAAGTATTCTCGATCGAAAGAATCATTAAATGCGCTACAGTTACCTTGAAAAAACTTGGCAAAATTATTGTAGATTTCTTGATTATCACTACTAACAACCTCTTCAAACACCATGCACGACGGAAAATTATTAGTTTTCATTTTACTATTGGCAATCGATTGTTTAGTAGCAATGATTTCAGCCTAATGAGCAAAACATTGCAAATTCCTAAAAAAAATAAGGCAAAACTAACATTTTTCTAAAAAAATACACTCATCTCTAGACATCTACGAACCAGATGACGTAAAAAGTTCAAGATCATTACGACGCTTAAGATTTCCTAGTATGGAATTACAATGTAGTACCCGAATGATCAATTTCACCCGCTGATCAATTTGACCCCGGTTTACGGTATCACAAAGGCCTACTTTTCTTCATTGTACCACTACCAAACAGTTTTATTATGGTTCATAATGCAACTCATTTCAACTGCATTATGTATCATAATGCAATGAGCCATTTTACGAAGTGACAACAATGTTGATGATATTGATTTTCATAGGTTTGAACGCTACCTCCTGTCAAAATTTC
Organism: Aedes albopictus; assembly: GCF_035046485.1. Lineage (NCBI taxonomy): Eukaryota > Metazoa > Arthropoda > Insecta > Diptera > Culicidae > Aedes > Aedes albopictus. The sequence goes on from NW_026917483.1 coordinate 4,340, forward strand.
ATTCATAAAAACGGCTTGCGAGCGCTTGTAAAATGGACTATAGGGCACTGGACGCTGCGGTTGCTAAGGACGTCTTTGACGTTTCGTGGGTTTGTTGTTTACGATTCGGATTTAGAAGAAAAAAATCCTCAGCTTCTCTTGAGTGGTTGATTGTATTCCAAATGTGAGGTTCGCGTGAGTGGGAAAGCGTGCTGATCGTGCTGATTTATGATAAGCTGGTGGCACCAGGGATTTCACAAGAACTCTCTCTGCGGTTAGAAGATTTCTCAAAGAGAATCCTTTCGGAATGTCTCTCGGAATTTGTTTTGAAATTCGTCAAGAAATTGCTTCTAGCATTCCTCCAAAAAATCTTTCTGAGATTACCTCAGCATTTTTTCTTTGTATTGCTTTAGGTATTTCTCCTGTGGATTCTTCAGAATTATTTTTAGGAGTTCGTACTGTGATTTCTCAGGGAGCTCTATTCGAAATTCTTTAAAGGTTTTTTTTCTGAAGTTTGCACTGGAATTTTTTCAGGACTTCTTCTTGTATTTCTTCTTGGACATCACCGGATTCCTGCCGGGATTTCTCATAGAGTTTAGGGAATCCTCCAGGAATTATTTCCGAGATTCCTTCCAGAATTCCTTCCAAGATACCTACAGGAACTGTTTCTGAGATTTTTCCATTTTTTTGTATTTTCAAAAGGAATCCGTGAAGAGTTCCCTCGCAAACGATATTCTGGATAGCGGTGATACAAAAAAGTAGCCACCAGTGAAAATTGATAGCTCGGGTTTGTCGGTCAACGTGCCGTCGTATGTGTGGGCTATTTTTCTAGTTAGTGCGCAAACGGTTGTGCTACGACAAAGCAGCCACTAGTGAATTTGGACATCGCGGAAAGAATGCAATGTCAAAGAATTTCACAGGCGAAAGCTGTGGGAAACATATATGCTATATATGTTGGTGAGCTCGTTTCATACTATCGAACATATTTTGTTCAGTCCGTCACTTCAAGTAACGGCATTAAACTTTTTTTTCATTTATTGAATAATTTGAATGGTTCGTCACTTTCGGTGTCGACATGTGTTATTAATTTCCTTGACTTCCTTGGGCATAGAGTGTCTTCGTGTCTGCCACACGATATACGCATGCAAAATGGTCATTGGCAGAGGAAGCTCTCAGTTAATAACTGTGGAAGTGCTCATAGAACACTAAGCTGAGAAGCAGGCTTTGTCCCAGTGAGGACGTTACGCCAAGAAGAAGAGAGGAGAGGATGTGTTATTAATTAGTCGAAATGAAGATGAGTGTTTATATTCGAATAGAGGTTGCATTCATTCATGCACTTACCAAAGTGAATCTAGAGCATGTGACTTTTCCCCCTCCCCACTGATAAAACTTCTTCTCGTGATAGTCGTGAAGAAGATGAGATGATTGCGGTTTCTAGTAGCAACACACGTCATGTTAACATTGCTTCCTTTCTTCGATGACCGTAAGGACGTGGCCAGCGTCTTATTTGACTTAATAAAATATGGAATTCTGGAAGGTGCACATTGAGAACGGTAAGCTATTCCCAAGCTCCGTTTGTTGGTTACCTGTGCACTTTCGATTCTTCTGGACAATCACGGAGTAGCAACTACGAATTGTACGGTCATTTATGCTCATGCTCATGTTTTTTCAAAAGGAATTCCTGAAAAATGGAATCTCGGAAAGAACTATTGGAGAAAACCCAGAAGCAAATCCAAGCGGAATTCCTTACAAAGCTGATGGAGAAAATCCTAAAAAAAATGTTGGGGTAATTTCTCAAGGAACTACTGTGTAGGAACTACAGAAGGAACTCCTTGAGTAGTTCCATAAAGAATGCCATAGAAAACTCCTTGAGGATTTCCATCCCAGGAACATCTGAGAGAATTCCAGAAGGATCTGCAGAAATTTTGGATGGAACTCGTGGATGAATCCCGAACAGAGATCCTAGAGGAATCCGGGATGCAGTTCCTAAAAAAAAATCCGGAAACTAAGAATCCCGGAGGATTCTCGGAAAGAATTTTATAAGATATTCCTGGAGGAATCCCGGAAAAGGTTTTTGAAGGAATCTTGGAAGGAGTTCCCGGGGGAATCCCAGAGGGAATTCACGCAGGAGTTCCTGGAGGAAGTTCTTGGAGGAATATCGGAAGTAGTTTTGGTGAAATTCCTGTATAAACCTAGGAATTCCTAAAGAAAATCCTGTAGAAATCTCAGGAGGAACTACTGGAGGAAATGCGCGTGGAATTTCTTAAGGAGTCCCGAAGGAATTTCGAAAAGAATCCCTGCAGGAATTTTAGAAAAAGACCGGAATGAATTCCTTAAGAAAATCCATGAGGAATCCTGTAGAGAAACCTGTGGAAATTTAGGAGCAGCTCCTAGTAGAGGGGTGCCTCCAGCAATTCATAAATCAGCACACTTTCCCACGCACGCGAACCCCATATTTTGAACTCAATCAAACCACCCACAGAAAGCTGATGAAATTTTTCGAAGTTCGAATCGTAAAATACTAGGCCACGAAACATCAAACACTACAAAAAGCTTCTCTTAGCAAGCGCGTCGAGCAGTGCAGTTTGCTCAACAACTTGTGTTTCCACGTTGTTAACTGTACGACTCGTGCTGTAAAAATCTTCATTTTGCAACTCGTTGCATAAACATGTATCTATAGTTAAGTACATAAATATTTAAGTTTTTTCTTTGAATTTAGGACGTAACTCAAAAATGGGCCTGATTTCTTCTAGTGAATTTATAAAAATCCTTATTTAAATGAATGTTCTTATTAAAAACAAGTATGAATTTTCAGTTCTTAGTTGACCTGCTGTCATTAACATACGCGATAGAACATGAAGTGAACAATAACAAATTACCTATTTTCATTACCCGTTTAGCACCGTTCGCAGTGTGGAACCACTCGAAAGTTGCTGCGTACCATTCGTGGGATGTTGACAAAACCGTTTCACGTGGTTTCACTGTCACTGCTTTTCGTTTTTTATTTCTTCAATTTTTGGGAACTACCCCAAAGTAGGAAGTTTCCGAAACGCGCGTTCTGTTCAGCTGCGTATACGCATATTAACGAACGAGGTCGATGCGCGTGACATGCTAAGTGGGAAAGCGGTTTCACCGGTTCACCATACTCCTCCCTACCGCCCCCAACCAAACACAACGTACTGATCCACCGCATACGGCTTGACCTGCAAGAGATCATTGTTGGTATGATTAGATTCGGCTCCAGCCGCAGTGCCATGCTTTGTGGTTGAACGCTGGATGAACGAACGTCATTACATTACCTAGTAGCAGAAGAGAAGAGCAACAACGTGAGGAACAAACCGTAACCTTTCGTGAGCTTGCATATTTGATGCGGCGGTGGATGGTGGTGGTAAACTGAAGACCTAGTAGGACCACCGCCACACCGGTTCATTCCGAGTGACTCATGCGGGTACGGAACCCGAACTGCGGTCGTTCGTTATGCGTCACAGCAGCATTTTGAACGAGCACGTTGCACCTGGGTAAACCTGTTTGGAGTGCGGGATAAGTTAATAGAGATCGTTTTCCTGCACCGGTTGATGAATGATAACTTTAAAGCTCACAAAATATTAAATGAACGTTGGTAATTGAACGTTCCTTTCATTCATGATTGTAGTGATCAAAGGTCATATTAGTCATACTAGGTAGATTGGGGGGCCGTCCATAAAGCACGTGGTCTTGGGGGGGGGGGGGGGGGGGTAGGCTTGTTTGGCAAAGGCCATGGAAGATTTTCTATTGCATTCCTTTGAGAAATTTTTGAATCAAATACTAAATACATAGTATTTAGCATCAAAACAGACAATGGAAGGATAGAATTGATAGTTTTTCAGCAGCTTTTCTGAATATTCTTCCTTGTAACATTATTTATCTTAGTTTCATATTTTTAAAAACAAGTTCAGAGATCTCAGTTACACTAGTTTACAACATAAAACGAAAGTTGTGAACTTCTAGCAAGGACCAAAATTTTTGATGCATAATTATGTGCTGATATCAAGATCGAGCTTGAAAAAAATTCAAGTAGAATAGTTTTTAAGTTTTTCCTGAAAATCGAGCTCAATAGTTTTTAAAAATATACGGAATTTACTAAAATACAAATATTTTGCAAAGCGGACAACCAATCTTAAATCTTTTTGCATAAATAGAAAGCTGAAAGTTTTGATCATCTGAATTGCGAATAACATAGGGGAAAATACTACTCGATACAATCGGCATAGACCCACGCGACGAGATAAGGACTACAATTGGAAACTTGGAACATGGAATTGCAAGTCACTAGGTTTCGCAGGATGTGACAGGATAATCTACGACGAACTACATCCTCGCAACTTCGACATCGTGGCGTTGCAGGACTGTTTGTTGGACTGGACAGAAAGTGTGGAAAAGCGGGCATCGAGCGGCTACCTTCTACCAAAGCTGTGGCACCACCAATGAACTGGGAACAGGATTTATAGTGTTGGGCAAGATGCGACAACGTGTGATCGGGTGGCAGCCGATCAACGGAAGGATGTGCATGTTAAGAGTTAAGGTCCGTTTCTTCAACTGCAGCAGCATCAACGTCCACTGCCCACACGAAGGGAGACCTGATGACGAGAAAGAAGCGTTCTATGCGCAGTTAGAGCAAACATACGATGGTCGCTCGCCGCGTGACGTGAAAATTGTTGTAGCATGGGCGAGAATGCTGCAACATCGTACGAGAGCGAATGAGACACGTTACAGAAAGGCGCGGAACAGGCGGAACTCAATCTTCCGGATGAAAAAGCGCCAGCAGGAAGAACGAGATCGCGAAGCGATGGAAGAGCTGTACCGCGATAAGCACACACGAAAGTTCTACGAGATCTAGGAGTACGTGCACAGGACGGAAGATTTCCAGCCCCTAACCTCCAAGAGATTGAAGAGGAGGTTAGCCGGTTGAAAAACAACAAAGCCGCTGGAGCAGATCAACTACACCCTTAAATGAAACAACACAGCGCACGAGCGCAGCGAGCAAAAAGACAAAAGAATTTTCACGCAGATTTGTGTAACACCGGATCAGCACATTTTTTGTGTTGATCCGGTGTTACACAAATCTGCGTGAAAATTCTTTTGTCTTTTCGGTCGCTGCGTGAAAGTTACTCGTTGCGCTGTGTACATCGAGTTCTGCGTGTACCAAGCGAGTTACTAAAACACGGTGGAGAAGCACTGGTGAGAGCACTACCTGGGTCATTACCAAGATTTGGGAGGAGGAAGTATTACCGGAGGAGTGGATGGAAGGTATCGTGTGTCCCATCTACAAAAAGGGCGATAAGTTGGATTGCGGGAACTATCGCGCGATCACACTACTGAGCGCTGCCTACAAGGTACTCTCTCAAATCTTATGCCGCCGTCTATCACCGATTACAAGAGAGTCCGTGGGGCAATATCAGGCTGGATTCATGGAACGCGCTACAACGGACCAGATGTTCGCAATCCGCCAGGTGTTGCAGAAATGCCGCGAATACAACGTGCCCACACATCACTTGTTCGTCGATTTCAAATCGGCGTATGATACAATCGATCGAGAACAGCTATGGCAATACGTATTCCCGGATAAACTGATACTGATTTATCGATGGATCGAATGATGTGCGTAGTTCGAGTATCAGGGACACTCCCGAGTCCCTTCGAATCTCGCAGAGGGTTACGGCAAGATGATAGTCTTTCGTGCTTGCTGTTCAACATTGCGTTAGAAGGTGTAATAAGGAGAGCGGGGATAAATACGAGTGGAACGATTTTCACGAAGTCTGTTCAGCTGCTTGGTTTCGCTGATGATATTGATATTATTGCTCGTAAATTTGAGACGATGGCGGAAACGTGTATCCGACTAAAGAGTGAAGCCAGGCGAATAAGATTAGTCATTAATGTGTCGAAGACAAAGTACATGATGGCAACGAGCTCCTGGGAGGAATCACCGCGCCCGCTACCCCGAATTTATATCGTCGGTGATGAAATCGAGGCGGTTGAAGGATTCGTGTACTTGGGCTCACTGGTGACCGCCGACAACGACACCAGCAGAGAAATTTAGAGGCGCATTGTGACAGGACGTCGTGCTTACTATGGACTCCGCAGAACTCTACGATCGAATAAAGTTCGCCGTCATACGAAGTTAACTATCTACAAAACGCTGATTAGACCGGTAGTTCTCTATAGGCACAAAGTATGGATCCTACGTGCAGAGGACCAACGCGCCCTTGGAGTTTTCGAACGGAAGGTGTTGCGTACCATCTACGGCGTAGTGCAGTTGAAAGACGGGACTTGGAGAAGGCGAATGAACCACGAGCTGCATCAGCTGCTGAGAGGACCAACCATCGTCCGCACCGCAAAAATCGGGAGGCTACGGTGGACGGGTCACGTCATCAGGATGTCGGATAGCAACCCGACTAAAATGGTTCTCGAGAGTCATCCGACCGGTACAAGAAGACGTTGTTGCGCAGCGAGCTAGGTGGGTCGATCAAGTGGAGGACGATCTGCGCAGAGTGCGGAACTGGAGACGAACAGCCATGGACCGAGTGGAATGGAAGCGGCTACTATGTACAGCAGAGGCCACCCCGGCCTTAGCCTGATCGGTAAGGTAAGTAATAAAAAGTGTTTGGCAATTTTGATCGCATTTATTGCTAATTTCTAATTTTCGCGATAATATAGCTGCCATTTTCAATTATTGGATATTTTCCATTTGCTATTCATTACGGGAATTTGCGCGTATGACGAAATAAATTTCTATCCTACTTTAAGAAAGGTTACCTTCGTTGGTTGTGTATTGCTGATTGTTTATCGTACTTTCAGTTGATGTCTTTTGACATCATGTACAAATAACATAGTGATAAAAAATCTAGCGTAACATTTAGAACGGTTTAAAAAGTTTTTGAAAGTGACGTATTTCAGCTCCTCTAGTCCCTAACTATATCGAATTTTTTTAACAAATTTCGGATCAGAATATTGCAAGATTATTTTGTTTTTGTAACCCCTGAGATAAGTCAAACGTGGAACGTTATCTATTGGTGTAACTGATGTTGAGTTTGGGACTAATTCAGGTTGTCCTATTAGGTTTTCTTCAGGAATTTCAACTGGGAGTCCTCAAGCGATTTCTGCTGTGGTTCTTACGTGAATTCCCCCAGTTTTTTTTTTAATTCCTCTAAGGAATTCTCTTGGAATCCCCCATAAATTCCACTATGAATTCACTTTTGGATTAATTCCGGATCTTTTTTCAGGTATACATCTTCGGAGATTCCTCCAGAATTTCTTTCCAAAATTGTTTCAGGAATTTCTCAGGGGATTCCTTCTGGAATTCATGCTAGGATTTCTCCGGGAATAGAAGAAGATTCTTCTAGAAAATTCCTACTGGATTTCCTCAAGGAATTTCACTTGGTTTCCTTAAAGAAACCTTGGAAAGATGCACCTAGCAATTCCTGATGAGAATCCTCTCGGGATTTATCCAGGATCTTCTGGGATTTATCCAGGATTTTTTTCTGTAATTCATCCAGGAATTCTTGCTGCGATTTCTCTAGTTATTTCTGCTGGGATTCCTTCAAAATATCCTGCAGGGATTTATCAAACGATCGCTGCTAAGAATCCTCTAGGAATCTCCCTGAGATTCTTCCAAGAATTTCTCCAGATATTCCCTCAGGAATTTAAAAAAAAATGTGTGGATTCATCCTGACTTTTTTGCATCAGCCTTTCCACCAATGGTTTTCCATTATTTCTCCAGAGATTCCTCTGTAGATTTATTTACGGATTCCTTCAGGGATTAATTTAGGAATCTCTCTATTTTTTTTTTTTATTTGTGAATTTTAATTTAATGCTTATTCTTCACACTGTGGAGGAATCTCTCTAGTGATTGTGATGTAATGTGATGTAATAAGCATTCTTTTTCGCTACTGGCTTCACCATTCCTAGAATCACGCGTGCGTCAGAGATACACGGCATGGGATGTTCACGGATTATGGAATACTTGAACATATAAAGTGGAAAGGCAGTAGAAACGGAACTGGTTCGGGCAGAAGTTTATTGATCAGATGCAGTTTTTTTTTTTTTAAACTTTGATGTTGAATATAGGCCCCTCCATTAGAGTCTTCGTAGTATATGGAAATGTCCTAAACTTCTCCAACTACTGTTGTGTTAACAGTAGTAATGTCAAGAAGCAATAGGAGATGCAATAGTTCTGCTGTGACGAGCTGTAGAATGGCTTCATTACTGTAGTAGGTATATAGGGTATTGGTTCCCTTATTAAGCATGTGGCTCCCATTTTCATCCTACGAAAAACAAAGGATTGAAGCGCTGTTTGGTTTGTTTCTTATTTTTGTATTTTTTTTTTGTTAGAAGTGAGCACCCATGAAAACAAAAAGAACGGAATCAATCGGTGCCGAAATCGCTTGTTTTCGAATAGGATGATTATGGGAGCGTGAGATTACTGATGCACACATACCCTACCACTGCATTTTCCACACATTCTACAAATTAATCTTCCACATATTGTGACACACTCATAAGAACACTACATTGAACAGTACACTGCACTTAGTTCTAGGAGAGACATAGAATCAGAAAGAACAAACAGATCTGCAAAAGCATAGAGCAGTGGGGTTCGAGAATCGTACAAATCCAATTACCCGAAATAAAAAGATTAAAATGATGAGATTATCTTATTCCATCTACAACACAGCAAATTATGGTCATGTTGAAACTTTGTTGTTGTAAAGACTCTATAGAGCGTATTTGAACCAGCTGTTCAATTGTGTATTAATACGTAGGTACATATATGCTGATAATTTCATACTGTTAATTTATTAAGCATAGGGTTGTTCCAGCTAAACTATAGATAAAATACGGAACATCACTCAAAAGTTGAGAAACACTGTCTCAATATCGCATAAAGATCGCCCATTTTGAGCAGAATGTGAAAATATTTTGAATCGAATAACAATAAGTAACAATGACGATAACAACATCTACGGGAGGAAGCAATGAAGAAGTCAGTGTATAGTGCGATAATAGCCCATAAAACTCGCGAGTTGTATATTTCCAGAAAGGTGTAGGAGTGTAGTATAGAGTAGAGTAGATAAAGCTACCCGTTGAGAGAGAGACGCTAATTAATATTCACCTCAGCGATTGATCGTCGACAATGTAGCTCTGGAAGAGTTCGGCGAATTTCCGCAAATGATAGGTCAGTGCGATGGTTTCGGAGTCCATATCCATTCGGCGGATTTCCCGCTCCAGCTCGGCGAACTTGGCCGCATTATCCATTACGGCAGCAGTAGCAGCAGCAGCAGCAGTGGTGGCAGCAACCGGTGGTGGTTGTTCCATGTCGATTTCAGCAGCCCTCTGACACACGTGTACGTGCACACTTTTATTTTTTTTTGTGGAAATCGCAACCAATAGTCGGCCGCCAGGAGATTGCCGTATAAATGCTTAGGCGATCAAAATGAAACACTCAATTATAGGTGGGTTGCAAAATGTAGCCCGACCGACTGACTATACGTAGAACTGCTGTGCATGTGAAGTTGTGTACTTCAACGCCACTCAAACTCAACACCGAAATAACGCACAAAAAATAAATGTAACAACATCAATAACAACAACACAGCTGCAAGTCAACGACGCAAGCAAGAGATGGAACTTCACACGATCACTAATCGTACAATTAATAGATTTGCGTTGCTGTTGCCCACGTTCGTCGTCGCTCTTCTTATAATTATTGCAGCATTATTATTGTTTAGATTCACTACTCGAGTAATTTAATTAGTGGTTTCCTCTTCCTGATCTTCTCGACGATAATTGCGATGCTGCTTCACACACTTTGCGTAGGGGACGGACACACCGACCGCCTCTATTGGTGACGACTATCGAAATCTGAGCACTCTACACTTTTCTTCGTTCATTCATAATTCGGTGTTACCAGCAGCCAGCCGTCTATCTATGACGCGTTTAGATCAAAGAACACTATGTGGACGACGGCGATGCTGCCTCTAGATTGAACACTTTCGCGAACAAAACGGAACCCTGGTGGCAATAGGTATCTAAGAGGTGGTATGGTTCTCCTTGAACATCCTTTGCGCTAGCCAAATGCCATCAAGCGGTTATAATTTTTGCACATTTCTTTTCCTTTTTTGCTGCTTCTGCCCAGGCAGGAGATCCGTTTTCTTTCTTTGCGTCAAGCGCAACTGCTCAGACCGCGACTGCGAGAGTCGAGAGATGGTCGTGTCGTGACGATGATGTTGACTGACTGAACTGACTGACTGAGGGGAGAAACGTTCCGTCCGCGTAGAGAGATGTGTGCTTAGAGCTCTACGCCATGCTGCTATACGTACCTAGGTATACGTATCGGTGGTCACGGTGTTCACCGCGTGCGTTCGTATACAGCAGGGGTTCTCAAGCTGGACTCAAGCTTCTCATGACCACCGTATTCCTTCCGGATACCTAGCTCCTTCCAGTCACAAGCTCTTTTGCAACCGAGCTACTTCCGCAACCAAACTCCTCCGCCTTCTTTCGTCGCCGATTATCTTCTGATATCTAGCTAAAACGTCCGTTGATCTGCCAGCAATCATCCAGTTGACCCGTATCATCTATCGTCCCCTCGATCGTTCCCATGAATCCTGTCTTCCGTTGCAGCCAACCCGTCCACCCAAAGATCCCGTACTTGGACTCTGCGGATTATGTGTCCTATTCTTCTCCAGGTCGACACGTGCTGTGAATGGGCCTATAATCTGATGGAACTTGGTGGACTAGACTACGCAGGCGCAGGTCATATTGTGCGTTTAGCACTAAGTTGATTTCCGAAAAAACTTCATCGACTTCCGCTGCCTTTCCTATGCGTTAAACATAACTTCGGAAGTAGTGCGCTGTACAGTAAATCTGGTTTTCTATACAGCGCACTACTTCCGACGTTATGTTTAACGCATAGGAAAGGCAGCGGAAGTCGATGAAGTTTTTCCGGAAATCAATTTAGTGCTAAACGCACAGTATCGCGGCTAGCGCTACCGATGATTATTTCTAAACCACTAATAGAACACATATTATTCAAAAATAATCCAGGAATTGCTAAAAATGTAAAAAAAAAATCCTTTAGAAGTCCATCCAATTGTTACTTCAATAATTCATCTAGAAATTACTGTAGACATGGATTTCTTCAAATGTTTTATCAAGGGTTACCTATAGAAATTCCTCCAGGATTTCGCTAGGAAAACTCTTCTGTGATTCCCTAATAAATTCCTCATAGGATTGCTTCCGGGATTGCTCATGGCGTTCCAACAGAAATTCTTCCAAGAATTTTAAAAATGCCTCCAAGCAATCTTCTTGGGATTCTTTCAGGAATTCCTCCTGGAATTCTTTCGCAAACTCCTCCAGGAACTTTTTAGAGATTCCCAAAAAAAAATCCTCTTGGCATTGCTTCCGAGATTCCTCCTGGGTTTTTTTCAGGAACTCCTCCAGGAATTCCTTCAGCTACTGCTACAGGGGTTCCTCCCTGTTCCTCTAGGCAGTGCTGAAAAATTCATTTCGTCATATCTAAATTCAATCACCTGCAGCTCATTTTAGAAGCTGAACCTGAGAATATGGTGTATGGAAAACTTGTGCGGCTAGGCCAGTTCTGCAAGAAAGTCACGGAAAAACCACTACTTTTCGAATATTTGATGTAAATGTCACGGACTACCTTCGAAAAATCCCAATGATATTCACGGTGAATATCATTTGGCATTTTTCAAAGGTAGTCCGTGACATTTACATAAAATATTCGAAAAATAGTGGTTTTTCCGTGACTTTCTTGCAGAACTGGTTTAGCCGCACAAGTTTTTCATATACCATATTCTCAGGTTCAGCTTCTAAAATGAGCTGTAGGTGGTTGAATTTAGATATGACGAAATGAAATATTCAGCACTGCCTCTAGGTATTCTCTTTAGGATTCCTTTATCAAGAATTTCAGCGTTTTCTTCAATAATTGCTCCTATGATTTCTTCAGAGATTCCACCAGGAATTCCTCCAGGAATTCTTTCAGGGATTCCTCCAGGGATTCTATCTGTAAGTTCTCCAGTGATTCTTTAAGAAAATCCTCCAGGAATTTCCCTAGGGATTCCTCCAAGAGTTCCTCTGGAGATTTCTCAAAGAATTTCTCTAGAGATTCCTCCAGGAATTCTTACACGCATGTCACCATGAATTTCTCCAGGGCATTGCTTCAGAAGCTCCTGTAGGAAATTCTCTAGGCATTCTTTTAGGAATACCTCCAGGCATTCCTCAAAAAGTTCCTCCCGGGATTTCTATTAAGGATTCCACGTATTCATCCAGGTATTCATCCAGGCATTCCTCCAGGGACTCCTCCAAGGATTCCTGCAGAAATTCCTCCAGGAATTGGTCCAGGAATTCCTTCAGAAATTACTACGGCAATTTCTCCAGAAAATCCTCCTTCCGGAGTGTATAAAGATATTATTCCAAGAATTTCTCCAGGGATACATGAATTCCTCCTGAGATTTCTCTAGGAATTCCTTCAAGGATTTCTTCACGAAATCCTCCAGCGATTCCTTCAAAAATTCTCTCAGGAATTGCTCCCGGAATTTATCCGGGAATTATTCAAGGCACTCCTCCAGGATTTCATCCAGACATTTCCTCAGGGACTACTCCAGGAATTCAACCAAGAATACCTCCAGGAATTACCCCAAGAATTTCTCCAGGAATTCCTTCGAAAATACTTACAGAAATGCCTCCATGATTTTTTCCAGGAAATCCTCCTGGGATTCCATGATACTTGAATTCCACAAGGAAGTACTTGACAATATTTTGCAGTATTGCTGCTAGAAAACTTTCTGCTTGAAATTCCTTTAAAAACTATCATTTAGATTTCATTTCTCGGCGATTTAAAAAAGAAGTTTTCCAAAGCATTGCTACTTATGTAATTCTGCTTATATCGTATTTCCAAAAAAAAAACTATCAGAGTAAATTACATATATTATTTTGAACAATGATCTTGTAAAGTGTGACAAGTTGAGAATAGTCTCCAACTTGGTTTCCAATAACTATCAATTTAAACACATATTATACCAAATAAATGTATGTTATAGATCTTTGTTTGTTATTAAGACAGTGGTTTTCAGATTTTTTTATATTTCCGTATACAGGGTGTTAGGTTCATGAGTGCAAACTTTTTATAGGGTGATAGAGGACCATGAATGGTGAAAAAAAAATGTTCTACGCATATGCTTAAATCTCAACCGTTACGTAGTTATTGAACTTCCCATGTTTTTGACTCTTATTGCCTTAACTAGCTATAACTTGAAAAAGGTCAAACTTATCGCAGTTTTTTTACACTTATTCGAAAGATTATTGAATTTTCTATCAAATGGCATTTTTGAATCGATTGTTTTAGTTGAATAACTAAGTTTTCTAGAATAAAATAGCTTAAAATAGTGTGTTTTATTTTTTTTTGTCAATTATCTTTGAAACAAAAAAAAACAAATCAAAACGAGTTATAACTCGTATAACATATATACCACCCGAAAGCCACACTGTTCCCATTCGCACAACAGTCCCATGTGAATAGTAAACCCAGCAAACATGGGACTGTTCTGCGAATAGGGGCAGCACAGTGCTTTCCAGAAATGTAGCGGTGAACAGGACTAACAAGTCCCCAAAAAACACCTTAACTCAAAAAACAACTGAAGATTTATGTTACCCGAAAGCTAAAGTGCTTTCCAAATCAAGCAACGCAATTTTCCCTCAACTAAACTTTACTTTTATGGACAAGCTCTATCCACAAAAATAAAATTGCCTTCCATTTGCATACAGGGGATTTTTGAGTTGGGCGCCATGTTACAAAAATAAAATAAAATAAATTATTATAAAGGATTAACACATTACGATACCCAGAACCTTACAAATGCATACATAAGATATATCACAACACTAAACACAATGTGCCCAGTTATCCAGATGAATAATACCTTCCGATCACAGGATGACGAGGTTTCGTTTATTGATTTAGGAACATCAGTCATCCTGGAATTGTGTTTTGATTGGCAGTTAGACTTAGTTTACAGCCATTGCTGCTGATTTCATAGTTTGGTTTCGTCTAGGAAAACTAATTCTAATCTGGCATCACAATTCAGGTTTCATCACTAGAGTTCTATAACTTGAAGTCTGTGCCAGGGAAAGGTTTACTGAATGTTGGCAATCGAAATGGGATTGCATTTCATGGTTCTCTATTCTGCTTCTGCCAGAACCCTATAAATGTTCAATGTGCATAAATACTAGTGGAATATTAACAAGTTAAAATACAACATGTAACACAAACAACGCACGAATATCAAACTTTAAACACATTAAACAATTTTTTTGTCTTCTTATTGTAACAAATATTCATACCCGTAACAATATTCATAATCCCCTCCATATTAGGTTCTTATTTTTTTTTAATTTTCAGAAGAATAAACGCTGGTATCAAAGGTGGAAAACCACTGATATGCAACACAGCTGTATTGACCGGGGAGGTAAGGTAAAATACTTTGTCACTACTACAAACCACCGAGTGGCTACTACACTTGTAGTTTCCCAACCTTTCATTGCCGCGCCGCGACAACGGATGAGAGGGATTACGGAAAACCGCGATAGATGCCGGAACACGTGTATGGGTTGGTACCATAAGCCGGTTTCTTGGTGTACTGGATGTGTTGTGTGGCATGTCTCTTTAATGAAACGACGTAGGTTCATTTTGTCATTGTGGTATTGAATGCTGTTGTATTGCTATACATGTGTATTTTTTTTTATGGATTGATATGGGTGAGCTGAGTATAAGATGACTGATCGAAAAGTGGAATACTGTTGTATGTCTTTGCTGGAATAATTTTATAGCGAACCAAAAGTTTGTTAACCAGAAAATATGACTTTATTAAAGCGAACACATAATTCATTTATTTAGGAAAGGATTTTTTGGTTCACAAAGCGATTTCAGTATTATAAATTGCTAAAATGAGCTTTGAAACGAGCTTCTCAAATTGATTTTTTGCCTATTTCATAACCAAACACTGTCACTTGAAGCTCTCGGCTTAGAATAGCACTACGGAACCCCTGTTCCTGGGTTAAAGGCCACTAAACAGGGAATTCCAATACAAGGTGTCAGCCCAAGTAACATTTCGATTACCAAATGGTCTTGTAGAGGCTTTGGGAGCCATCATAAAACCTTATCCCTTTTATTTTGGTTTTTTAATGATTCTTGCCGTCCAAACCATATTAAATGTTCACTCGTTCACACCACACGTTGATTCTCCGGTGGTCCATCGAAGGATAAACCGGAAAAAAATACATAAGCGCGAATGCCCGACGGACTGAAAAACAATCACTCACTCGGATACTGAGGCAACAAATCAAGAACTGTACAGAAATCGATGCTTCATTGCCTCTCAATGACAATGGAACACAGTACGACATGCACTAAAGGCTAAGGATACGGGTATTACCGAGGGTATTGCCATAAGGGTAGTTGAAAGGTGGTGACAGCAAACACAGAAGGTGGCGTGGTAATAGATCTAGAAAGATCGAAAGATTCCCAGCCCCTAACCTCCCAGAGATTGAGGAGAAGGATGGCCGGTTGAAAGCAACAAAGCCGCTGGAGCAGATCAACTACCAAGTGAGCTTCTAATTAGTTCGTTCTACATTGGTTCGTTACAAAAATTTGGGATGAGGAAGTATTACCGGAGGAATGGATGGAAGGTATCGTGTGTCCCATCTACAAAAAGGGCGACAAGTTGGATTGCGGGAACTATCGCGCGATCACACTACTGAGCGCTGCCTACAAGATACTCTCTAAAATCTTATGCCGCCGTCTATCACCGATTGCAATGGAGTTCATGGGGCAATATCAGACTGGACTCATGGGTGAACGCGCTACAACGGACCATATGTTCTCCATCCTTCAGGTGTTGCAGAAATGCCGCGAATATAACGTGCCCACACATCACTTGTTCATCGATTTCAAATCAGCGTGTGATACAATCGATCGAGAACAGCTATGGCAGATTATGCACGGATACGGTTTCCCGGATAAACTGATACGATTGATCAAGGCGACGATGGATCGAATGATGTGCGTAGTTCGAGTATCAGGGACACTCCCGAGTCCCTTCGAATCTCGCAGAGGGTTTACGGCAAGGTGATGGTCTTTCGTGCTTGCTGTTTTCACATCGCCTTAGAGACGGTGTAATAAGGAGAGCAGAGATATACACGAGTGGAATGTTTCAGCTTGGTTTCGCTGATGATATTGATATTACAGCTCGCAAATTTGAGACGACGGCGGAAACGTACATCCGACTGAATAAAGAATAAAGCCAGGCGAATCGGATTAGTCATTAATGTGTCAAAGACAAAGTACATGATGGCAAAGGCTCCAGAGAGGAATCACCGCGCCCGCCACCCCGAATTTCTATCGACGGTGATAAAATCGAAGCGGTTGAAGAATTCGTGTACTAGGGCTCACTGGTAACCGCTGAAAACGACACCAGCAGAGTAATTCAGAGATGCATTGTGGCAGGAAATCGAGCTTACTTTGGACTCCGCAGAACTCTACGATCGCACAAAAAGTTCGCCGTAACACGAAGTTAAATCTATAAAACTCTGATTAGACTGGTAGTTCTCTATGGGTACTAAACATGGATTCAACGTGCAGAGGACCAACGCGCTCTTAGAGTTTTCGAACGAAAGGAGTTGCGTACTATCTACGGCGCATGGCAAATGAAAGACGGGACTTGAAGAAGGCGAATGAACCACGTGCTGCATCAGCTGCCGAGAGAACTAACCATCGTCCACACCGCGAAAATCGGGAAGCCACGGTGGGCGGGTCATGTCATCAGGATGTCGGATAGCAACCCGATTAAAATGGTTCCCGAAAACCATTCCACCGGTACAAGAAGACATGGCGTGCAGCGAGCTAGTGGGTCGATCAAGTGGAGGACGACTTCGAAGAGTGACGCACAGCCACGGACCGAATTGAAACGACTCCTACGTACAACATAACACTCAGGCCTCAGTTTGACCGGTACCTAAGGTAAGTTATCGACTGGACCGAAGAAAATTCAAACTTGACTTGCGTAGTCATTTCAGCACCTGTGTCAATATGTTTGCCAACAAGTTGACTTCCGTTATTGAATATTTAAAACTTTAATTCAACTTTTTGCGATCGTGTATGTACCTAGTGCAATCCCCAATACTTGACGATAACAGTTAGAAATTATCCAACGCGAACATCTGACTACATTTCGCAGCTATGCGAAGTCACGTCGGATTAGTGAAGTTTGCAATACTGTTCATTGTCGGCCACGTTTTTGCCAACCAAAATGCAACTCTACGGAACTCTACCACAAATTTGCGAGAATTTGTGGTCAACGGAGGCGACGCAGGTATAACGCCGTACCAGGTTTCCCTGCAGCAAGGTGGAAGTCATTTCTGTGGCGGAGCGATCATCGACCGCAGATGGATTCTAACGGCGGCCCATTGTCTCATGGAGTGAGTAAAAAAAACGATGTGGAAATTAAGGGTAAAGCAATACTACCGTTCTACGCATAATTGTCCCATATAACATGGGACAAATATGCGTAGGACGGCAGAATAAGTTTCATTAAATATGTAGCATACACGGGTCTTTGGTTCCAACTGTACTTAATCACATGATCTGTTGTTCATTCCACTGTAGTCGATGTGTACCTTAAGTCTATGATAATTTTCATGTTTCACGATTCAACAGCCTAAGACCCAGCGAAATGACGGTGGTCGCTGGGACGACCCGGCTCTCCAGGGGCGGTTCCCGAATGCGAGCTGAGAGATTCGTAGTCCATCCCCGGTACGACCGTTCGCGAGCGGCAAACGACATCGGTCTGGTACAGATCCGAGGGATATTCCTATGGCTTTCGAATCGCGTTGGTAAAATTGAACTCGGTAAGGAGTTCGTCCCGGCGGGAACGGAGGCCACCATTACCGGATGGGGTGGAACGCTGCAAAGTGGAGGTCCGTTGTCGGACAAGCTGCAGTACGCCCGTCTGAGGGTGATTGGCGAATTACAATGCCAAACGGTGTTGGCCAACATCGGAGATTGGATTTTGTGCACGTACACTAGAGAAGGACAAGGCATTTGTGGGGTAAGTGATCAGGTGCAGTTGTTAGTCAACTCAATTTGATACTTACTAACGGATTCATTTCCCGAGCAGGGTGACTCTGGCAGTCCTCTGGTGAGTGACGGTAAAGTGATCGGAATCGCAAGCTTTGGCGTGGGATACCTACCGGGTGAAGGCTGCGCAGCTGGATTTCCGGATGGATTCGCCAGGGTTTCTCATTTCTACAACTGGATCCGTGAGACCACGCAGAGACGACGGATTTGGCCTTTCGGATGGTAACATGAGATATTAGAAAAACAATTTTGTTCAAAAATGTGTTGTTTCAATTTCGATTAATTATACCAAACTGTCTTAAAACTATTTTTTTAATCTGTATAGTTATGGTAACTTTATTTACATGGAGTTTGAAGAACCGCCGATAAACATCTTTTGTGTTTGAATGATGATCGGTAAGTTCGTTCCATGTTATTTGTTGTGAAAATCGCAAGGTAGGAGTTCGATGGAAGCACAAGAAGCAAGAAGATAAAAGCAAATAAACAATTTTTTTGGCATTTTCTTGTTCCGTTTCGGACATCTCTGTCTTCAGAGACTTGGTACGGATGGTTGGACTTGGCCGTATATCAGCCGAATAATACGCCAAAAGTGGCTTTTGAGAAGCCCTATTAGATAATATAGAATCAATTAGCTTAGTTAACCCTGTTCTATAGAGCTGATTTAATGCCATTTTTACGACTTAATGATTACTTGGGGAGATGCTAAATGTGCTGGGGGGATTCGACACCCTAACCTGAACAGAATGCGTGTTATCGTGAATCTAACTTTTTGTTTATTTCGAGTTCGGTAATGAAGCGGCGGTTTACCATTCTCTCGCAAACTTTACCCAAACAACTTAAGAGAGCTGTTGTCTACTTGGGCTCTAAGCTGTCTCTCCGGAGAAAACTAAGATGGTTGTCTTTTCTAAAAAGCACAAACCGGCTAAGTTTCCGCTCAATCTGATGGGTAAGACAATCACTCATAGTATGTCTTCTCAATATCTCGGCGTCTGGTTCGACTCCAAATGCACCTGTGTATCTGATACGGAAATGTCAGAAACGAATCAACTTTATGCGAACTATTACCGGAACATGGTGGGGAGCGCACCCGTTTTCAATCCGCGGCGAAAACACACTTGCTGAAGCTTCTACGGGTTCAGTACCGTTGCCTTCGGATCGCGTTAGGTTGCATGAACTCGACTCACACAATGAGTTTAGAGGTACTTGCTGGTGTACAGCCTCTGACAGACCGCTTTGCGGAGTTGTCGTTCCGGTTTCTCATCCGATGCGAGGTTGTGAATCCATCGGTCACAGAAAATTTCGAAAAGCTGCTCGAATAGAATTTTCAAACTCGTTATATGAGTGTGTACTACTGGTACATGACGCTGGAGGTAAGCCCATCTTCGGTTAACACCAATCGTGACAACTTCTCAGACTTCGTTCCTCTGTGGATTTTGATCTGTCCATGAAAGATGAGGTCCATGGAATACCAGAATCTTTTCGTTCTATGTGTATTCCGCAAATCTTTGCAAGTAAGTTCGGGCATATTAGCGGAGACAGACAGTTCTTCACAGATGGTTCAAAATCAAATGATTCGACTGGTTTTGGTGTCTACAACGATTTTCATAACGCCGCCTTCATGCTTCAAAAGCCCTGTTCGGTTTACGTTGCTGAGCTAGCGGCTATATACTACACCTTAGAGTACATTAGCACTCTTCCACCTGAGCACTGCTTCATTTTTACCGACAGTCTTAGCTCTCTGGAGGCTGTTTGGTCAATGAAACTGATGAAGCACTCAGCGTACTTCCTGAATGGAATGAATACGCCAGGTCCTGAGTGCTTTGTCCAAACGCTCATACACCATCACCATAGCTTGGGTCCCTTCACATTGCTCGATTACGGGCAATAAGAAAACGGACTCACTGGCTAAAGTGGGCGCTAGCGAAGGCGATATTTACGAGCGTCAAATCGCCTTCGACGATTTTTTTTCATTGTCCCGTCAGGAGACCTTGATCAGCTGGCAACACAAATGGAGATGGTTGCACTCCATCATTCCACAGGTGTCAAAGAAGTCATGGTTCAAAGGGTTGGATTTAGGCCGCGATTTCATTCGTGTGATGTTTCGGCTGATGTCCAACCACTATTTGTTGAACGCAATACCTTCCGTATTGGGCTCTCAGAAAGCAATCTCTGTGTCTGTGGCGTGGCATACCAGGATATCGAACATGTCGTGTGGGGATGCAATGAGTATCGTGAGGTCAAATCTGAGCTGCATGAAATTCTCCGGGTCCGAGGAAAACAACAGAAACCCGTTAGAGAAGTGTTGGCAGGACTTGATGTGGAATACATGAACCTGAATTATCAATTTTTGAAACGTGTTGATGTCAGAGTTTGATATAGTGCGTTCCTTGTTTTCGTTGTCCGCCTTTTGGTTTTGTTGTTCGACTCTGTCTGTCGTCACCCCCTTCCGTTTGTCCTCTTCTTGTCGTTGTCTACCGATAAACTCCTTTCTTTTTGGT